>NW_022985396.1:0-18616 GCF_010093625.1 Macroventuria anomochaeta | reverse complement strand
ACACTTGGTCTCCTCTACACCCTTATCTCCAACAAGCCTGAACCATCCTTCCACCAATCCTTCCATCTCAGAGAGCAGTTGGTATCCCCACCTGGCCCCCTCTCACACTGCTGATGAGATGCCTTCCTTGGTGTAGAGGGGGAGGAAGAGTCAGCTGTACCTTCCCTAGACTGTCCTAGAGGATTTTCCAGTCTTCTCTCAGCCACTTGCAGCTCAAGAGCAGGTACTCAGGGGTCTGCTTGGCTCCATAGCTGCAGAATGGGTGGTTGGTCTTGCCAATGTTCAACAAGTAAGCCTTGTGTTACGATCAAAGGGCAACCCGCAACAACACTGAACGAACAGGACTACACAACAATACAAGAGGAGCCAAGGAACTGTAGTATTGATTGACCCAAGCAGTGGGCCGCATTGGCAATACTCAGTATGATCATCACTCTCAGTTGAGGAACTCAAGCAACCCGAGCAGTGAGGCTGCATTGGCAATACTTGGCACAAGCAATATACTGTTGAAGTCGTGTCTTAAGCAAAGCTTGTAGACATTATTCGATTGGTTCTCGGGGATGAGCAGAGGTACAGAAAGCCGTTGGGGGTTGGTTATCACTGAGCGAGCTCAGAGCGGCAGAGGTTTGACTGTGATAAACCGCTGTGATAATCAGGGGGTAGTCGTCTAGTCAAAGACCATGGCGACTGGTTGCAATGAGTAGTACAGAGTATACTGTCTGGCTCGAGAGCAGGTGAGATTCCAATAACAAAGTTGATTGACAAGGTTGAACACAATGCCATAAGGGCAGCGTGTCTACTTGCTTATATACTTGACAGGAGGATTGATTGTACTGCTCATATCGAGTATCGTCAGTGACTTGATACTCAGTCCAATCGAGCGTTGTCGACGTGACCTCAATACTCGGTCCTTGGTGTCCTATTGATTGTTGTCAACATGGGTCCTCTGCAAGTGGGTCGGTGTATGGGTCCGTGACAATCGTTTGTGTACAAGATCCACATTGTATCCACTGCAGTCCTTTTTGTACAATCTTGGTTCGTATAACAGATATTGCGAGTGTTGATTATACTGGGTATCACTGACGCGGCTTCACAGCTTGGTCAATCAATACTGCAGTTCCTTGGCTGCTCTCGTCTCGTTGCGTAGTCCTGTTTGTTCAGTGTTGTTTTGCAAGTTGTTCATGGATCGTAACATATACTTGGTACAAGCAGTATACTCGGTATGATCAGTATACTTGGTACAAGCAGTATACTTGGTACAATCAGTATACTCAGTACCGAGCAATCCGAGCAATCCTCTGCTCAATTATATTGCAAGTAGACACGCTGCCCTTATGGCATTGTGTTCAACCTTGTCAATCAACTTTGTTATTGGAATCTCACTTGCTCTTGAGCCAGACAGTATACTCTGTACTACTCATTGCAACCAGTCGCCATGGTCTTTGACTAGACGACTACCCCTGATTATCACGGCGATTTATCACGGCGATTTATCACGGTCAAACCTCTGCCGCTCCGAGCTCACTCAGTGATAACCAACCCCCAACGGCTTTCTGTACCTCTGCTCATCCCCGAGAACCAATCGAATAGTGTCTACGAGCTTTGCTTAAGACACGACTTCAACACCTTTCTAGTAGATTGGATACTTGACAAGGACTCACGTGCACAACCTCCCTCCCATCCTCGCATACAAGAAATGGCCACCTGGCTCCTCCACATGAACAGTGACTACAAGCCTCTTGGGCAACTATGGGTACCCCATTTCATCAACCGCAACCCACGTGTCGCATCTATAGTTGGCCAGATGATTGAGAGCGCACGTACTACAGCAGCAAACTACGAGACAATCCGCGCCTTTCTTTAGCTGTTTGAGCGGACGAGAGTCGAACTAGGCATACAGTATGAAGATACGTGGAATATGGATGAGACTGGGTGCGCACTAGGGGTATGTACAAACACCCAGGTACTTGCAAGCTCTGTGAAAAAGAAGGCTTATATCAAACCTCCAGAGGATTGTGAGTGGGTATCAATCATCGAGACAATATCTGCCACCGGCATCAAGCTTCAATGCCTAGTCATCTTCAAGGGCAAGCATCTACAATCCACCTGGTTCCCAGCCCAAGGCACGCCAAATTGGCTCTATACAACATCAGAGAACGGCTGGACGTCCAATTCGATTGGCTGTGAATGGCTACAGCGTATTTTTATACCAAATACTTCACCATTAAACGGTGGCTATCGACTACTCCTTCTTGACGGTCACAGCTCCCATACACCTATCAACTTCATGTGGCTCTGCAAGGTCAACAAGATCCACCTTCCCTACCTCCCAGCTCACGCCTCACACTTGCTCCAGCCTCTAGATCTTGCTCCTTTCTTGGTTCTGAAGACACAATATCGCAATGAGATCCGAGCTCTCTCTGCGCTCAATGATGCAGCACCTGTCAAGAAGGAGCGCTTTGTTATATCATATAACAAGGCAAGAGAAGAAGCTCTATCAGATCGTGTAATAAGAGCTGGCTGGAGGGCTGCTGGTCTCTGTCCGTACAACCCAGGTCTAGTACTACGGTCATCCCAAGTAACTGGATGACCCTGTACTCCTCCACCCACCCAGGCCTCAGCAGCTGCCTCAGAGTCGATATTTACTACTCCTCGGAGCTTGCAGGCTCTATACAAGGCCCAGCAGCAGCTATTGTTGTCAGAATCTCTCTCACGAAGCACGCGGATAGTGCTTGGCAAGGCAGGCAAAGCTATTGCAGCAGCAAACACTAGAGCAGCCCAACTAGAAGCTGAGAATCAACAGCTGAAATATCAACTAGATCATCACAAGATTACCCGTACAAGAAAGCAAGTTCAAGTTAATCCAAATGAGCAATTCAGCAACGTTGAGGCTATACAAGCTGCCATCAACCAAGCAGCAGCTCTACAGGCTCAACAAGCAGCTTCTTCAGCAGAGAGAGCAGCTCATACAGTTGCAACAGCTACAGCAACTCTTGCTTTCAACTCTATGTGTACACAGTGGCAAATATAATCATCGTTGTTGAGAAAATCGTGACTCTATACTGTATGGCTGCTTTGGGTGGGTGGCCGGAAACTATATGTGGCCGGAAAGTATATGGCCGAGCTTACTAGTGATTCGAAGCAGACGACACATTCCAGGCTTTGCTAGGAGGCCCTATCGCGTCGACACCTTTTAGGACGAGACACCACCCCGCTACAATAGTGATGATTATGCAGGTATGAGCACCACATCCGCGCTCTTCATAGTTGAGACAAGGATGGCGTGTCTTTTATCACGGTGTCGTCTACTTTGGCTGACAGAGATGCCCCATTTGAGCTGGACACTACCGCATTTACGTCAGAAATATCTTGCGTTACTGGTGTACGTAGCTGAAAGAGAAGAAGATGAACTCGAGATTCCGGATCCTGCCCAGGGTCTGATTCTCAAACCTGCTTGTGGTGCAAAAGGCGACGAGACTGAGATATACGAGAGGATTGACATGTTTGAATTTAGATCTTTGAAGAGGTTGCGACTCGAGGCCTGGGAACTAGAAATTTGGTATTGGTTTAGAGACCCCAAAATCCGTTACTTTCGATACTTCCCTAATTGTGGTTGCGCAACGGCAATGATTGTACCACCTTTACTGCTCACTCTAGCGCCTTTCTTTGAGCTGAGTTGATCACACTGGGTCCGGAAGGTTTCTCCATCCGCGATCTTTGAAAGCTTCAGAACAATAGCCTCGGGCGCCCCACCGCTATTGACTCGCCAACAGTTCAACGGTAAGGTGATGTTGCTGCGAGGGCCCCCAAACCTATGGTGCACGTCCTTGGATGGCAACGAAAAGAAGATGCCCTGGTGTGATCGCCCAAAGCCGCCAGCTGGTCTAATTCCAACCAGGTCTTTGTGTACGAAGATTCCGCCCGATCTCTTGAAGCAATCTGGCGATGGTGCAAGGAGGCCCCATTCGTTGTGCTCGAAGTGATGGACCCGAGGCTCGTTTCGATAACACCTCAGTACCGAGTCTTGTGGCCGTTCCCACGCAAACAAAGACTCGTCGAAACGACCAAACTCATTCATGATAGCCTCCTGTAGCCTGACGAAGGCTCTCGTGCCCTCGCCATACATCGGTTCGAGATAGGTATCAAACAACCCGATGAGACTGTACGCAATATCCTCAACTTCCTGAGTAACACGTCCCGCCATCCAACTCATCCGCGTTGCATAACTCGCCTCGCTCAAATCGCGCCTTCCGCTCAGATATTCAGCACCAATTCCCGTAATCCTTCCCACCAGCACTGCGAGCTCATTCCTCGTACCCATGAGCTTCCAGCGCTTATCATAGAACTGCATGTTCTGCGGAGCCAGAAGTTCTTGCAACGTCCACCCCCTCTCAAACCACTCACTCGGCTGCCCACGCCTATTCGGGTGGTCGCTCATGAACATCTTCTCATCGGCCTTGTCGAATGTCACGTCGTTAAAGTATGTGTAGCACACCACTGCATTGCGGTACCATTTGAACATCGAATTCAACGCATATCGCAATTCCTCGCTCTTTGACTTGTCAATGCAGCAGTTGTCGATCCAGATGTACTCAATGTCTTGTTGCTGGGCGATTGCACAAGCACCTCGGATCTTCGCTGCGCTAGCGCGGAGGTTTGTTGGGATTAACTGGGTGGGAGTTCTGCGCAGTGCGAGCTTCAGGGGTTCTATGTCGTCGAACGTAATTTCTGGGAATTCCCATCGGTGCGATAGGATTGCGTAGCGAGGCGTTGGGCGCGAACGTAGGAAGTGCACTACCTCAAATGTATCGGTCTTGAGTAGATTCATTGAAGCGAATGTACAATTCTGATTTGACAGTGAGGTCCCGCGGAATCGCTTGAAAAGTAAGTGACTGCTGTATTAGAGTTGCTGATGATTAGTAGGGTGAGGCTGTGGTTTTGATGTTTTGAGGCTCATGTCGAGCCGCTCGGAGAAAGGGAGTCCCATTATGCGCGCGGTTACACTACTTACGCGCTTCACAACCACATCGGTCGTCATGATCATTTAGAAATGGCGGTTGTAGCTTAACATACCTTGAACTGGTATGAATTAATGTAATTGTTCGTTCAAGGTCAATTACCTGGGTGATAAGACTGGATTGATGTGCGATACTTTGGATTCATCGGCTTTGTCTAAAGGAAGCTGCATTCGGGGCTACTGTTATTCCGCCCGGATGATCCTAAATGGAAGAGGTCGACCTCAGCTTGCTGACGGTTGTTGAACAGAATCTACGGCAGCGTACGGTCGTGCGGTGCAGACCTGGAATTCAGCCATACCTGCGCTCAAGTTAACTCGACGCGTGTATGGTTGCATCCCGAAGATATGACGTCATCTCTCATGACTTGTTATCTGAGCAACTTACGGAACTTGTTGGCCCGTGTGCTAACAGGCACAACAATCTTTGCATGGTATGTGGCTTACACATTAGTTCAATGGAGCGCGTCCATTGTACAAGCCAATGGCGCGAGCATGAACCGATCCAAGCTACATTCGAGCTCAGAAGAGACGCGAGGTTGGTCGAGAGTGATGGACGTGACGTAGAATTGCGCGAGTTAGCGTTCACTCATCGGGTGTCGTAGCGGCTGAGCTTTGTAACGGGGGCGTATCTTACTCAGCCTGCCGTTGACCTCCCGAGTAATCTTGAAATCGGGTCCGAGCTGATGCCGATACTCGTGCTGCGAAGTCACGCGATAGGTATTTTCTAGTACGCAACGGAAGATCAGAGTCTAATCGTTCAGGGTGGTCGCGGACCCCACGGGGCGACCAAGGAAGCTAAGCTTTTCTGCAGTAGCTACTCGACAAACGGTGGTAAGGCTGCAGGTTTACTTTGTGAAAAGTGATCGGTCGAGAGTGAGTCGATGTCGTACTATGCTCGCAGAGCGCGTGATGTGCGGTACTTTCCCCAGTGATGAAGTCTATCGTGACTCGAAACCTGCACCGCGTTCTCGTGAACACATTGTAGACGAAAGGGGCTGGTGATAGAGGTACTTCTATTCCCGGAGTGATGTCAATTGTCAGTGAAAGGTTCGGCCAGGACTCGTTCCATATCGTACCACAACACGGGTAAATTAGACAAGCGAGCCAAATGTGGTAAAATATCCAGATAAGGCTACTAGTTCCCAGTGAGATCTTCGGACCCTGCGTAGCCCTATACCACTAAGGCATATTTGGACAGTGATAATGCGCATGGTGATGGAGTCCGCACGGATGTGATTTGGTAGGCGCAGCCCTACGCTGGGTCCGTGTCATGGAGACAGATCGGCTGCATGCTAGCGCAGTGTAAGATCTGCGCTGACTGTACACCCTAAGGCTGTATAGTGGGACGTTTGCTAGACCGTTCAGTCGACCGTTTGGCGGGCAACCGAACTGTCAAAACTCTGTTGGTATCACCAGTTACCAATAACAACGAAGGACCTGTTCTTTGCATTGATAGAAGACGTAAGGTAGCAGAACAGTCAAAGTGCAGACTGTCGTCCCGAAAGCATCTGCAGGAAAGGACCACTCTGCTCTTGTCCGTACTTGCCTTCTTCAAGGTGTTAGAACGGTTACTACGCGACTGCAGACCAACTCGAATTGTCTGCGTCGCATACCATACGCTTTTGACATCGAACCAGGATTTGTACTGCAGCCACAGCATGTGTCAGCCATAGGGCAGATATCAGGTAAGAGTTCCTGGTCATGTGCAAATAGCTGCGTCGTATATCAAGGGACTGTTGTGCATCGTCTAGACGGCAGCTCAATGGTGGAATGTGTCGTACTCAAGATGATAGCTCGGTAGCAGGGGCCATTCGCTTCTGCACGCATAGGCCGACGAGCACATCCTCATGTGGCTGATGTGGCATGATGTGCGTTCGGTGATGGCAGGAGTGCAGTGAAATCTCCAGTGCTGCTTCATCTTGCTATGCCGCCTCGCCGCGGGAGCTTTTCCACTGCACGGACGGACGGAAATACCACACGCTGGGTCGGCGGGATATGCCGCGTGTGGTATCTGATTGTGTGTTGCCAATGTCCGCAGAGGAAAGAAGAATGTTCGACCCTTGCGAAGGACACCCAGTTCAGGAACGGAGCCCTATCCTCTGCCAAAATCAACACCCCCTTGAATATGAATAGCTTCCAGTGTCATGTTGGCAATCGATATGCAGGAAGGCTGCTTCCGAATGGATAAGGAAGATGGTAAGTCAGAGCAGACGAAGGTGTGATGCCAGTACGCTAATGTTAGCACTAGCCTGCCATTGGTCAAGCTTCGGCAAGAGTTGACACTCCTGCCTGCCGACAGCGGACTTCGCACTGTCCGCCTATCATCGCCCCGCTGCAAACATGCACAGCAGTGCGCCCGCTTGGGGCATGCACTGGACTCCATTATCACGTCGGCTTTTCACGGATTTGAACAAAGAAAATACCGTCGACGAGAAAGCGTTATACATATGCTGCCATGCGTGGCCAGCTGACAACATGTGAACACATTCCGACCGAACTTCGGGAGCCATTCCCAGCAAGTACACACGACGCAATGTTACTCTCGCATAGTGAGACGTAACCTCAGACTCGAGTTATATACCATTGTGACGTCGTGGCTACGCGAGCCACACTGCTGTCGTGCTCGGTCAAGCCACAGATGGATTGCTGTTGCATTCAATCTCGTTCGGTCGCTGCGAGCACCACGAAAACAATCTCGCTTTCTTGAGCACCCATTGGGTCCTCACACCACGCAGCGCGTAGATCTTGGCGCATCTACCCATGAAGCACAATTCAAAACACATGCCCCCACTACGGCGCAAGCAACTCGAGAATTCATCAAGCTTCGTAAGAAGAATGTCCGGCGTCCTCTACCATTTCTGCAGGGACGACAAATGACTAAGTTGCGTATTCCACGCCCACCTCTTGAGGCTCATCGCGGTTAGCCTGCGACGTTAGCTGCATTTTTTATCAAAAACCTAATCTGGCCTAGTGCAAGCCTTCATGCAGACCCTTGCACGCGGCTGCCGGTGACGCCCTCACACGAGGACGAGAATAACAACTTTGGGGAGCTTCCCGCATCCCAGACCGTGTCCCCGGCGCGTGAGCCGAGAAAAAAGGCTGGTTTACTTCTTTTGTGACAGCGGTATGCATACCTTCTCGCAGACAGCCACAGCGGCCAGGGTAAAGCACGACCGTTTACGCGGGCATAATTGCATCGAAGAAACAGGAACGATTCCGATGCGGTCGTGCACTCTCTCCGCACTCCGTGCTTTGTATAAGATCTCAGCTCGCCCACATGTGTAAGCCTGCCCTGCCACACAGACAAGTGCTACAGACATCTACCTTGCACATCATATCCGACCCTCGCTACAGCCCACTTGGTGACTACAAACGATCAGTGACAGAGCCCATCACCTTGCCAAGGTCCTCCGAGCTGTGACACTTTATCACCGCGACCAGAGCTTGATTTACTACTACCATACACAAGTTCGCCGAGATGGATTCCCAGTCATTCGATTATTGGATGTCGCAAGGCCATTACGTTCCTCCACAGCAACAACACACAACACTGTACGAAGTACCGCCAGAAATGTCGAAAGTACCGAGTCTGAGCGGATCGCCAGTAAGTTGAACACACAGATCCACCACAACCACCTTTGTTAACGTGCGTAGGTATCGTCGACATACGATCAGTTCCCCGCACCACTACACCAGGCCTACTATCCTCACATTGTCGACGAGCCAATGCACTTCGGATCATATCACATGCCAATGACACCCTCAGAGTTCGGCTCGGACCACGACAGTCCTTACTGTAGTCCACGACCACTATCACACGCGGAACCCGTTTACATGACTGGCTCTGCATCTTTGCCTGCTGAGAAGACACACACCACATCGGGGGTAAGCCGATCTTCCCAAAACCAAACTGTAGCATACTAACAATATACAGCGTCGACGAGCACAGAATCGAGCAGCCCAACGCGCCTTCCGCGAGCGGAAAGAGAAGCACGCCCGTGATCTCGAAGTCCAACTCTCAGCTTTGAACGAGAGATACAACAAACTCGAAGTATCACACACCGAGCTCAACACCGCATACGAGAAACTTCGAAAAACTATTGAGCTCCTGACTCAAGACGACGATGCCGAAGGCGAAGATGCGGACGGCAAGACGATTCGACGCAAGAGCAGCAGTTCAGATACTCTCCGAAAGCTACTCGAGATACTACATGGGGAGATCAAGGGTGTAATGCCAGTCAAACCGGAGTCGAATTGAGCGTTTCTTATTACCTGTTTGCATCACACTTCATCTCAGACCACGATATTGTAAGGTCATGGCGTTTCAACGGCGTTGCTCACGGCCCAAATTAGCGATGGGGCCTTATAGATGGGATATTCGAACGACTTACGAGCTACGACGACGAATCATCTGCTTCCACACTACTCTCTTCTCACTCAGCTCTTCATGGAATGCCGAACGCAGACTGCTTGACGCAGTGGATTTGGAATGGGATGTGGTATCAGGATCTCGAGCCGCTGGCTCTTTGCATAATGAGACGATTGTAATCACCCTAGATTATTTCAAAGAACAGTCCTATATTCACGTGCAACCCAGGTGGGAACTGTACCGGACTTTCGCAGGCAAGGAAATGTAGACCGTATCAGAACACTTGCAGCTGCAGATCGGGAAATCAGTCCACCAATAACAGTGCCTGAATGTCCAGCCGCATGTGCATATTGTCTTCTCGAATATGATTGGGATCGTCCCAGCCCCCTAAAAGTTGAACATGAAACCATGGGACAAGAGACTGTTGGTCGTGAAGATACGGACATTGATACCACAACCTCAAGCATGATTGCTGTCAACAGCTTCACTTCAAACGTCTGCCTTCTCCCCGGGGCTCTGGCTACCACCGTACTAGCACGAACACGTGGATGTAAGCAGCCGCCGTCTTACCTACAGTAGGAACCGTAACAACTGATTGACAGCTGGACAGTCCACTGAATGAAGCTTAACCAAACGGGCACCAGCGTCGAGTCGCTCAGACCGACTCGCCTAAGAACAGCCCGCTGATTTACGATTCGGGCCATGACCACAGAAAGAAGGCAGGTTTTGCCGATCTGAGAAGGTCCGCGGACAGTGAGCGACATGGATACGCAGTGGGGTTACGAACTCCGTCCACTCTGTGCATAGAAAGATGCACAGAAGGCGTGGCACTGTGTACGCGATGGTGACCTCGTATCTGGCTAACCAGTAATTATGATTGACTGAAACAATGCCAAATGTAAGGACGGCGGTGTTGCTCGCTGCTCTCCTCCGGGTGGAAATTGCAACCTCCGTGAATCAAATTCAACAACCTAGATGGAAGAAGCCCATTCTCTCGTCTCAAGCTTAGCAAGAGCCTGCCAAATTGGGTAAGTTATCCTGGTAGTGCGATGTGGAGGCTGAAATACCCATCACCACTCGCTTGTGCAGGCCAGTCACGCCTATCTAAAATTAGCCTCCCGTAGTCGAAAAGTCGGGCAACGGCTAATGGAAGAATTCAACCACGTGCCGTATACATTACTAGATGTGGTCTTATCGTTCGTTACGGTCATTGCAGGGTGACAACACATGTCCTTCATGATACCTCGTCGTGATGTGATCCGGACCCGATAATATTCCTCTCGTATCCTCACCATGTACTCCGATTTTGAATCTCTTGATATATTGATAGGGCTGCTAAGATCACCCGAAATCCTAGAGGCCGCTGTGGGTCGAAGTATGGGGCGGGCTAGGGATAGTATAACGGCTCGTGATCTCCAAATAGATCTGTAATAGTGGATCGTATGTTCGATGGCGGGTACTTAGAACAGGCTACAGATACTGATCATCTGATAATGCAGGCCGGAGTTCTCGTTCAATATGGAGATTGTAGAGTGGACAATCCGAACGGAAATGAGTCGAGACGGCTGGAAGTTGTTGATTTCGTATAGATGGTCCATGCATGACGCCTCAGCCAGGTTTGCAAATATGAAGACAATCAATATCGCATGCTCAAATGTGACAACCTCGCGACTACTTCCACTACGGGGGAAGGTACGCGCCGCCGCTTTAGGTCGACGCTAGAGCTGATCGAGATGGGGGCCGGGAAAACAGTAGGTACCTTGACTAGATAGGCGAGATAGAGCATTAACAAAGCAAATCCAGACACTCCCAGTTGTACTATTGATACTCTCGTTAGCCATCAGGCGGCTACTTGCATACAATTGACTCCACCCAGACCATGCTACACTCGTCCTTCCATTGCACAATGTACAGTGCCACCCAAAACCCTTTGGTCTTCTTCGTTCTTATTTAGCACTGCAAGCTCCAAGCGAAAGCCTCCGGCGCCTGGCCTTCCGGCGCAAGCATGAAATCCTGATCTTCCAGCACCCGGGTAAAGAATAAGCAAGCTGTCTCTAGCTGTCCCCCAGAACTTCCGCAGTAACCTTCTGGAACCGGCATCTTCTCTGCCCAGAAAGCTGTCTTGCATTGGCTTCCGTCACCATATCCGTGGCACTGCTGAAGACATTGCAGAGACATCGTCGTTATGTTTGTGGAAGGCGAAGGATAGTATGTAGAGTAGAGGATATCGTTTTTGGCGTCCGCTGTTGGGAGGTAAGATTCGTTGCGCATCTGTCCTAGTGTGAGTGTGAGGTTGGTGACAGTGCAGTTCGATGGGATGGGGACAGCTGATGGGCCACCAGCTAGGACCTTCGGTGTTGGAGTTGATAATGCGTTGGCGCACAACAGTATGTTAGCTGCGAGAAGCAGTACGGTGGAGGGTAATGTGAAAAACATCTTGAGGAGGCGATGCAATCGAAGTGTGCTGATCAACGGAACTAGTGTTGGTGTGGACGGCGTTTAAGAGGTCTGCTACTTGATCTGTATCTGTAACGTTGGAGTCGCGAGATAATGTCGTCGTACAGGTTCTTTCAGCCGCTCATATGTACAACCTGAGCTTACCAGTGACGAACGAACTGTTCATCAATTGCTGCCATGCTAACTGCTCAGCCGCACTCTTTCCGCGGTTCAAGTTTGCATCAACGGTTATCTTGTTCATGGAAATTCAGTGTTTGGGAAAGATGGTGTTGCAACGATGATGGCTGGGGGCGATGTGAAACAAAGGGTTCGAGAGATGACGTCAGAGCACAACATGATGAATGTCGTGGCTTCCTTAGGCATCTCATATCTTAACTTCGAGATACCTCAATTGAGCATGGTCGCTACACTGGACAATACTGAAGAAAATTGATTGTTCACAAAGATGGTCAAAATGCCTCCTTTGATCACGAGAGCCCGCCCGGTCTCCGTTGAAGTGCCCATGATGACGACACTTTCTTGATCAGCATTGTGGTAGCATACATAAAGTGACTTACTAACACATAGTCCAAAGACAGACTATCCAGTTCACACTCTGCAAGCACTGAGGTTAGCCTATAACTGCATTGAGCGACTTTCGAGTACATCAATACAGCCTTGAACAACCTAATCACACCTTGAGCACAACCCACCTTCCCGTCAAGATGGTAGCACTATCCAACATCGACCTCCACTCCCTCTTCGGCACATACACGCGCCAAAAATCCTGCTCCGACGACCTCAACAAAGTCCTCGCCCTTCATGGCGTCAACATGCTCGCCTGCAAAGCCGCAACAGCAGCCTCTGTTCACCTGACAATCCCGCAACCGTCGTCCAACGAGATCAAAATGGCCCAACCCATCACTGCGGGCAAGTTTTCAGGCACAAATGAAGACTACACACTGGACTGGGAGTGGGGCAGCAACGAAGACAGCTTCTTCGGCACCGTGGAGGGAAGGAGTCGGTGGGTGGGTGTTGATGAGGGACGAAAGTGAAACTGGATGGAGAATGGGAGGAACATTCGTTCCACCGTAGCTAGGTTTTTCTATAACAGAGTCAGCCGAGTAGGCAAAATGCTCTTCCAGGTAATGCTGCCCGATATCAATATCGTTTGTTTCGTGAGCTGAACTGGGTGTCGTAAGACGGAAACATTGTGTTGCTACTACAGATCACACCATTGTCATCTACATGCGATTACGCTACACTGTGATGGCTTGCATGCACAACCATCGATCAATCATTCGCATGCCGTCTCGGCCAACAATTCGGACACCAATCACATCGTGTCATCTTCTCCATGTGGCCGTGAACCATTGCGAGATGTAACTAGTGGGCACTCCGAATGTCACGAGTGTTTGCGATACTGATCAGCATAAGGTCTAAAAAGTTGACAAGTGAGACCGAGGCAAGGAGATACGAAGAGAGATGCAGATAGAGATTCGAAGGACCGTGAAGCCAAGAGATGTGAAATATGACGGGAAGTGAACAATGAGACAACCAAAGAAAAACTCGATGGCGGTTTTGGGTTCTGTAGTTATGGCGCACAAGGAATTCGCAGAAGCTCTGCAGGTCATGAAACAAGTGAATATCATGAAGTGACCGGCTGCGGTGGGTGGTGCTGGGCTCAAAATCGGTGCCGAGGACTGCTATGGGGTATTGTGCGTGCTTGGGCAGAAACGATCATCGGTGGACGAGTCGCTCAAGGTGTTTGACTCGAGGTATGTCTGCAATGGGGCGTGTTGCATGGCCGAGTCGGTTCGCCGTGCTGGGTGGTGTCGCATGGTTGACTCCCGAGGCGCAAGGGCTTACCTTCCATCACACTTCACCATGACACCACGTCATTCATCCATGGCAGTGCCAATCTCGAAAGACATATGGTCCTTAGAACTACAGGTGATTAGCATGGGCAACCCGAACGCCCCCTCTTTTTTGTTGAGCCCAGAACGCCTTGTCGCTATGCAAAGAAACAGGGATATACTCTATAGGGTCCAAAGACCGCTACGCTTTTTACCCATCGGGTAAACGAGAAGCGCTGCCATGAAAAGACCGACGGTGATACCGATGGCGATTTGAATCATGGACGCGGCAACGTTGAAGACGATGGAGTTGAGACCATCAGTGGTATCCTGTTAGCGGTCAACTTAAGTGATCGAGGGATCGATACATGTTACTTACGTCAGCGGCTGCAGAGCCTCTGATAAGTGCAGCTGCTGTTTGAAGAGCAGATTCGATAGCTCCACTGGATGCAAGACTGCCCGGAACCTGCACATACACAGCAGGCAAGAGCACTGCGGCCGCGACACCATGTCTCACTCGACTGTAGAGGTTGGCAAGGACACCAACAGTGAAAGCCCCAAATGTGTAGGCAATGGGCGCGGAGGATGTGAACTTCATGTTGGCGAAGAAGTTGACGGTGTACCCTGCCGTAGCAATCAAGATCATGGCAGGCATCTGCTTGAACTTGGCCTGCACGGTGAAAGTTACGAAGAACACATAGAGTGGAACGAACAAAAAGTTCCAATACTTGTTCAGCGGAGCGGTGCAGGTCTGTGCGTTCGTAGCGTTCGAATCAATGGCACCGTAGATGGCCGTGCCAACAGTGATGCCGTATCCGAGGAAGAGCGAGTAGATGATGGCGAAGACAAGGCGGATCGAGCCTGGAACGATGGCACGAGACTGTAGTTCTAGCGCAGAACTGAGCACAAGCCATCCAGGGAGGATCATAGCAATGGCGCTCTGTGCAATCGCAGAAAAGCAGAACAAGCTTCCACCATTGATACTGCCGAACATGCGTGCCAGAAAACTCATCAAAATGGTCGCGGAGATTTCGAAAACAGTGCTGTATGTCTTCGAAAGCGGCGAGATGACTAGCTGCAGAACACCAAGCAAACAGCCCAGTGCAAAGATGATGGGCATATCAATGAGACGTGCTGAAAAGAACACACTGACTGCTGCAGATGCTGCACCATACATGACGACGCACAGCCAGACGTTATGACGGTCCTTGGCGTTAATGACTTCGTTTAGCCTCTGCATTGCCTCGTCCAAATCGATGACGTCGTGCAGTACTTCTTTATAGATTTCGTGGGTATCCTTGAGCTTGCCGAGGTTGACGCCTTGTGCTGTACGAACAATCTTGACTTCAGCGGTGTGTGTCAGGGGGTCGTCAAAAGAGATCAGCATACACCCTGGTATGTAGAGAAATTGGCTGTTGATCTCCAGGACCATGGCAGTGGTCGCAAGATATTCTTCCAGACGGTGGGTCGGGGCGCCGAACAGCATCAAAGCACGACACATACGGATGATGTATTGTTGGCGCTTGAGGATGTTCGCGACGTGGATCTTGATGCGGACATCCTGGTCTTCCTTGGCTTTGATAACCTTGGCTAGTATGCCACCACCGCTGTTGGTGCGCTTGTGGTGTGGGCGGGTGGTAGTCTCCTTCTTGTCATTGGGATTTGCCAACTTGGTGGATGCACCGATGAGCGTTGCAAGCGTCTCTTGTGACTGTGCCGCTTTTTCCTGGTGGTACCACTTCTTGCGCGATGGAGTGACTGCGCCAGAGGAGGAGCCAGGTCGCTGGGTAGTGGGCGGCGAGCTGTTGCTGGCTTCAGAGAGCGTATAGTGGTCGTGGTATGCCGAAGGAGGGTTCTTGTAGGCCTGTAGCAGCTGGTAGAAGACACCACCTTGTGTGTTTCCTGTGACGGCATAACCCTCAGAATCATCGAAGGGGTCTGCACCGTCGCTCGTCATATGTGCTTTGGCGTTACCGGTATTGTGTGCCTTCAACAGCTGCTCGGCGGCAGCAACAGTCTGGTCATCAGCACTTTCGAGTGATTCGGCCTCGCTGACGTGACTGAAGCTAGGGCGCTCCTCAATAGGTGGTGGTGGGATCTCAGCAGCGATGCTGTTGATCCTCACGCGTGCCCTGCCTGGTGTCGCATTGCCGGGCTGCAATGACTGCGATAGTTGTGAAGGTGGGTATTGTTCGAGTTCGTGCGATTCGACGTGGGTGTGGTCGGAGGAATTGGTTGACGAGGGTCCCATGGCAGGCGCGATGCTACTGCAGGTACAAGAAGCAGGCATCTACAATGACAGGTACGATAGGAATGGTGGGTTTTCCCATGCTGGGCAGCAATGGTTTTAATCATGGCCGACCAAACTCCAAGCTCTTGTGAACCCTTGTGTTGCCTCGGGAGGACCACCGAGGGGCGTCGGACAGAGTCAATGTTAGTCATGAGAACGCTCGCCCGACCGAAAATAGAAGAAACGTGACTTCGCGATTGGATGCACAGGCACATCAACCGTCCCAATTAGGGCACTGGGAACGAGAGGGCGACGGATGCGTCCGTGTTGCTGCTGAAGAGCCGCGTGTCAGGACGAAACTTGGACGAGAATGGTGGCCAAGACGCATCCGAGGGTTCCCTAGAACGAAATTTCTCGCACTTTCTTCGACACATAACGTCAGTAAACTGGACCCCGTTGTATCAAAGCTGGAGCAACAACGCGGATCCCCATCTCAACGCATCCCCGCGTGGGGCACAAGTCGCATCGTCTATCGTGAGATCGTGCAACAGAACCAATAGCTGCAAAAGAGTGTTCTTGCAACACACTAACGGGGGCGCCAGGATCATTCTGCAAGAGAATGGACCTTTTTGAAAGCATCAACGGTTCTAGACTAAAAGACATGACTCCAACATTCTTTACCGGACCACGGCGGGCTACTGTACCAGCGCTATGGTCAGCTTCATTGCTCCTCTCTGGACCCTGACTCCACTCTCACGATAGGAGTGGTACGCTCATACCAACGTCACGAGCTTTGTAAAGCCCTTCCATCCTTCACCTCCTGACCATTTGTCGAACATGCCCCTTGACAAACGCATCTGGATCACCAAGCACATGAGGTTGCAATCTCGATGCTTCAGCTGAACACGCGTTCATCGCGAGTACTTGCAACGAACAATTAGTCGGAACTTTAGCACATTTCTAGGTAGCTGCGGAGGCGATTGACGCAGCGCATCCACCATCTTAAGAAGGTGTCGCAATCGCTTCGATCTCGTCGTCAACAGCCATACGTATGTCCTCAACAGTCTCAACTCAGGAGCAGACGTCATTCCTCGAAGGTCTCTCTCCTGGGATGTCGCCACCGCGTCCAGCATTCCGCTCGGCACTCGATTTTTGGATGTCTGAAAGATGCATTTCTCGCTCGAGAACTTTGAATACGATAGCAATGGATCATGCAAGGCTACCTTAACAGACTTGTTGTGCTGCAACGATGCAGCAACTGTCAGTCCTGGCTAACATAAGACAACCAGAGGCGCTTCAGCAAATCTTAGGCAGTTGCACAATGCAGCCCCGCCAGCACAGCTCTCTGCAATCTTTTTTTTTTATCATCCTCACAAAATCTCAGCTCATCCAATTTGGCTACCTCAAGACTTGAGTATTGCGCGTTGCGTTCGGTCGCTTTTGCAAACCGAGAGACAGACTACAAGCTCAATGGCTGAGCATCCTCTGGCTTTGCTGTATAGCTAATTCTTCCAGCCGGCAAAAAAAACAGCGCGATCAACGCGCCGCCACGAACTTGTGGATAGCTATAACATCGTGAGTATGCTGGTTCATCACGATAACCTCTCATGAGGAGCCACTCACTGATGCGTACCCGCTCCTGGACTCGTCCAGCCAGCACCCTGCCAACCCTGCATACCCTTCAGCTCTGCACTCTTATCAATCTGTACCACGCAGTTGATCTCGCCGTACGGATGGCTGTGGTACTGCCCTGAGAAGACATCCTGCGAGTTCATATACACTGTCGTTATCGAAAAGAAGCGTGTCTCCTCCTTGGGCAGGGCTATCTTGGAACGTCGGTAGTCTCGACCCTGGATGTCGATGTTGGCTACCCAGCCTTCTTGCAGGCCCTGGCATGTCAAAGTGCACAGGTCCTCGTAGATGGCGTTCCCGGAACCGTAGTGGGTGTTCAGGTAGGCTTCGAGGTCTTTGCCCGGGGTTCTGATCATAATTCAGCAAGATGATTGCGTTGGCTCGTTCACACATACAGGTTCTCGACCTCGGCCAAAAAATCCTGACAGCGCTGTAGTAGCTTTTGGGCTGTTGGGTTCTTGGCAGTGTCTACTTCGGCACCGGCTGAGTAGCTTTGCTGAGTTTGTCTCTCCGTCGCTGTTGCCATTTTGACAATCTTGAGGCTCCACAGATGAAGACGATACTGAGGAAAATAACAAGAAAGAGGCCCGTTTCGAGGAACATCTATCGAGCAACTGAAGTCACTCATTCAGATGTAGTCCGGCACTTGTTGAAGCTAAGCTTACCCCGCATCGTCACCATCGGTTCGGCTTGCAGGGTCGGTCCACGGCTTTTAGTGAACACTAGACAGCAATTTGCAACAGGCTTTCACATAGCCAATCTAAGAACAACTTCTAACAAGGAAGGTATCTACAAGAACTTCTGTCTACGAGCGAAAGTCAAAAACCGAATATCTGAATCCTCTGTTTCTTCATAACCACGCTAAGTCCGGCTCTCCTCGCCGTCTTTGTCAGCCTTGATTGATTGATTGATTGATTGGTTTAACGTCCTATCTGAGTCTAAGACTATGGAAGACGAGAGGAGCAGTAGCTCCTCTGGTAATGCAAAGATTTAGTTACATGAGAGTGAGGTCAATGATGTCATCCTGACATGGCTTGCAGCCAACAACAACCCTACCAGTCTTTATACTTGTGTCA
>NW_022985395.1:295916-424373 GCF_010093625.1 Macroventuria anomochaeta | reverse complement strand
TCTCACCTGCTCTCGAGCCAGACAGTATACTCTGTACTACTCATTGCAACCAGTCGCCATGGTCTTTGACTAGACGACTACCCCCTGATTATCACGGCGGTTTATCACAGTCAAACCTCTGCCGCTCTGAGCTCGCTCAGTGATAACCAACCTCTGACGGCTTTCTGTACCTCTGCTCATCCCCGAGAACCAATCGAATAGTGTCTACGAGCTTTGCTTAAGACACGACTTCAACAGGTATTCCCAGCAAAAGCTGATACTGCTCGTGCCAAGTGTTGCCGACGCAGCCCACTGCTTGGGTCAATCGATACTACAGTTCCTTGGCTCCTCTTGTATCATTGCGTAGTCCTGTTTGTTCAGTGTTGTTGCGGGTTGCTCTTTGATTGTAACACAAAGCTCAGTCAAGAGCAACAAGATCTCATCATCAAGATCATCACATCAATGCAGAATGCTTGGGAGAAAGAGAGCTGGCAAGCTATTGCAGATGGCAACTTTGAGAACCAAGGACTGCCAAAAATAAGCATAATGCTTCACCAGAACTGTGAGAGGGGGCCAGCTGGGGATACCAACTGCTCTCTGAGATGGATGTATTGGTAGAAGGAAGGTTCAGGCTTGTTGGAGATAAGGGTGTAGAAGAGACCAAGTGTGGGAATACCACAAGTGATAAAAAGGATAGATGATGAAAGAGGTATCAAGTATAGGGATACCACAAAGGATCAGTCAAGAGTGAGTTGAGGAATGAGGTACTAAAGTGAATTGAATTGCAAGTATGAGTAAGAACTATCTAGAGGTAGGAAGAAGGGGGCTCATATAATTAGATAAGTGGCTAGTTAAAGTGGGGTACAAGATGATGATGCAAGTGATGATACAAGCAATGGTGCAATCAATGATGCAAGCTGACAAATGGCAGGGTGATAGGAGCCTTATTAAAAGGACTGGAAGGGTTGTTCTTGGCTGCAAGCTGTAACAACACAGGTAAGAGAGGACTCCGATATGGGTTCGAATCCGCTACAAGGTGTATGGGAGCACTGGGATAGATAGAACTAGGAGTAAACCTCTATTCCTATAGGTCTTGTACGAAAGGATACTCAAAAACTATCTACCATAACTATGTACACTGCCCTGCTTATATATCTAACAGCTCGATGTAGCTCGGGGGATACCGGTAGGTAGTAGGGTAGGGATCGGTTAGGAGTTGGATAGCAATCGTGTGAGTAGTATGAGGAAGAAACGGTTGGTACGGTTCTTACACAAGCCATGTCAGGATGACAGTCATTGTTACAACCACAGACTTAATAACGCCACGATACGGGACAGGCGCTGCGGAATTACAGCAGCAGCAAGGGGCAACAAGAGTCCGCTCCTGTCCTGCCGCACTTTAGTATTGTAATTGGTCGCACAGCACTCACATGACTGATCAGTGATCAGTGATCAGTGTGATCATTGATCAGTCCAATCAGTGCTCAGCAGGATCACTGATCACTGCAATCAGTACTCACGGCACCACCAATATGCCCACTCTCATTACAGTATATAGCACGTAGACACGCTGCCCTTATGGCATTGTGTTCAACCTCATCAATTAAGTTTGTCATTGGATCTCAACCAACCTTTGAGCTAGACAGATTGCCTGTACTACTCATCGTTACCCCAAGCCGTCATTAGGTGTTTCACCCAGGCAACTTACCCCTACTGTTCCAGAACCAGAGCTCATCCTTGAGAACCAATCAAATAGTACTTACGAGCTTTGCTTAAAGTACAACTTCAACAGTCATGTACAATGCTGGTTACGCTTGCCGTTGACCTGGCTGGATGTCACGGGCAAGCTCACGTGATGTACTTTGACCAGCTCTGGAGCAACCAAGATTGCCCAAGATCCCCCCAGATCACCCTAGCATGGCAGAGATTTTTCCCTATACATGTCCCTTCCCCTGTACAGCGGACAAGACAGAGGATTGCCTTAGTTATACTGTGTTGCTACATCCTATTTTTACACTGGAAGCTGCTGTTGAAGTCGTACTTTAAGCAAAGCTCGTAAGCACTATTCGATTGGTTCTCAAGGATGAACTCTGGCTCTGGAACAGTAGGGGTAAGTCGCCTGGGTGAAACACCTAACGACGGCTTGGGGTAACAATGAGTAGTACAGGCAATCTGTCTAGCTCGAAGGTTGGTTGAGATCCAATGACAAACTTAATTGACGAGGTTGAACACGAACCATAAGGGTTGTGTTCCTACACATATATATACAGTCCACCAGATCTGCTCGTTGACGAGCAGAGTCGGTCCTGGCCAATCTGGATGGATTGCGGTTCGTCAACGAGCATCGTACCATGTTCGTTGACGAGCATCATGTCATGCTCGTTGACGAGCACTCACGTGACCTTGCTTGTTGACGAGCTCTGTCACGTGTGTCAGCTCGGCTAAGAGCAATCCCCTAGGCGCCGGCCGGGCGGCCTTGCCTTGCTGCACCTTCCCCCAGGCCTCCGTGTTTGGTTGGCGGTTACTTATTGCTTGTCGTCCTATCGTGGGACGTAGGATCGTAACAGCTGCATCTGACTGTTGCAGTTGTGCTTTAAGCAAAGCTCATAGACACTATTTGATTGGTTAGGCCAGGGCTGAATCCACTTGTCAACAAGCAGATCTGGTGGACTGTATATATGTAACGACCGCAACCGAATGACCACCGGTACGGTTCCGAGTCGTTCCTTATCTGCATACATGTCGGCAGGCATCGCGCTGCTGTACTATCTGAGCCCCTGTTGGCACCTGCATGCACGATAAGCTAGTCTACCGCTCTGGGTCCGATTGTCCTCCTAACGGTATACTTAAGCAGTTCAACACAGTTGTTAGATAGAGTAGTTTTTCTGTATCCTTTTGTACAAGACCTATAGGTGTAGGGAATTCAATCCTAGTGTTCTCAACGTCCCAGCACTCCCATATGCCTCGTAGCGGACTCACACTTATTCCGGATATCTTCCCTGCTGGCCTGCGTCGTTACAATATAAGCACGTAGGAACACAACCCTTATGGTTTGTGTTCCACCTTGTCAATCAACTTTGTTATTGGAATCTCACTTGCTCTTGAGCCAGACAGTATACTCTGTACTACTCATTGCTCCCAGTTGTCATGGCCTCCAGCTAGATGGCTATTGCCTGTACCAAGTATACTGACGCGGCCTAACTGCTTGAGTTGCTTGACTGAGATTGATGATCATACTGAGTATTGCCGACGTAGCCTCACTGCTTGGTTCAACTAAGATTGATGATGATCATACTGAGTATCACTGACGCGTCCTAACTGCTCAAGTCACTTGAGTTGCTCAACTGAGAGTGATGATCATACTGAGTATTGCTGACATGTCCTAACTGCTCAAGTCGCTTGAGTTGCTCAACTGAGAGTGATGATCATACTGAGTATTGCCAACGCAGCCTCACTGCTTGGGTCAACTGATAATACAGTTCCTTGGCTCCTCTTGTATTGTTGCGTAGTCCTGTTTGTTCAGTGTTGTTGTGCAAGTTGCTCCTTGATCGTAACACCCACACCCATAGGTGGGTCCACATGGGTCTAGCCCATTACAGTATATAGAGAAAAGGAAGTATCACAATAGTTTTAAGTCTTATTTAATTTTAATCATGTGGGGTGAAGCAATTCACTGTTTTGTATGGCGTTACTATGGGCAATTGTGAACACGGAAGACCTCCGATGTTTGTTCCAAGACTAAGAACTAGCTTCTTCGTAAGGAGGACATGCTCCTGATTGATGTAAATTCGACAAGAAATGACCTGCAGCTTGCTTTTGGAGATTGAGTGTCTAGGTACAGACGTGAATAAGACCAGAATTAACACCATCTTTCTGTGTTGCAAATAAAGACTCTTGTCAAATTGATAGGTGTTTGGTACTTTGCACTACTGGTCTTCCTCGAATTGCAGTTTTAACTGCTTGCGAAACGTGCTATCTATTGTTCTCACGGAAAGCATTTGCAACCGAATGAGAGCCATAACAGATTGCATGTTTCTGCCTCAGGCGTGAACTTTCCCCCCGCGGCGTTGCCCTCGCTTATCGCCATCCACCGTTCTGCCCTTCAAAACTCAACACCGGCACTTCCAAAGTCTGATTTCAAATCAGCACCCTTTTTAAACACCACCTCCGCTTACCGTTGAAACTACGCTAGAGAGTATGGATGTGGCTCAATTGGTGGAACGGGTAGCGCTATTGCGTCGAGCCACTCACAGAGTGCAAATGCTATCGATCGACATCGCTGCCACGGATGCAGAGGAATCGAGATGCAGTCGGTTCCAGCATTCGATGTCGATTCCGTGACAGTTGGAACGGCTCACCCAAAGTGCATACCTCCTTTCTTCGAACAACACAGTGAAAGTTGTGGATGTCTGCTTCCTGCTGCAATCTAGACGTCTGTTCCAAGGGATGAAATCACGAGATAATCCTGCAGGAACGGAATGCCGACCAAACGAAGAGGTTCCACGGCTCTGTGCTGGGGATCCAGTGCGCCTCTCGTAGCAGGCGAATCGAAAGGGGCAGTGATCGGCGGTCCTTTCGGGGCGGTGAGCGGTCCCAGCGCGGTGAATGGCCACGCCAGCGGACGCGACGGTTCTAGCCCGGAAGATGCTGGATCACGTTATTAGCTTGGCACAAAGCTGCGTCACTTCCAGAAATTGCTCGCTGTCCTGCCCTCTGACCTCATCGCGAACGCCTCCATTGTCATCGTCACCACGAGCAACAATCCCCGTCCTCGCCTAGGGAAGAGCCTCATTGAGATCCCAGTGAACAGAATCACGTTCGAACCAAGCTGCCGGGAA
This sequence comes from Macroventuria anomochaeta, assembly GCF_010093625.1. Classification (NCBI taxonomy): domain Eukaryota; kingdom Fungi; phylum Ascomycota; class Dothideomycetes; order Pleosporales; family Didymellaceae; genus Macroventuria; species Macroventuria anomochaeta. The sequence goes on along the minus strand of NW_022985395.1, from coordinate 419,556 downwards.
CTACTTGGGCTTTGTAGAACATCGCGCATCCAGTGAAAGCAGACTGCGACGGCCGGGAGCGTCTTCATCGAGGCTTGACGTCACCGTCGAAATTCGTCGAGATCTCTTAGACAATCGCATCCTCACTGGCGGCGCTTCTTAATATCGATATTTCGGATCGCAGAGTCTTACCCCGCACTTTGCACGCTCTCCTGTCTCGCTGAAGGTACGTCGCTGTGCTGTTGCTGCCGCTGCTGTTGTTGTCGCGCGCCGCATCCTCGCCCCCCGAAGGCCCTGCAACCACACTTTCGCCGCACCCTACCAGCACCCATCGCGTCGCATCGCGCAGCTGCATAGCCTAAGTCGACCCCGAGTGTGCTGACCGTGTGCGATAAAGATTTAGGTGCATTGCGACCGATTCCACCGCCCGGGCGCGTTGGTGCATTCTCGAGACACGTTGTGTGTGGAGAGTGAATTGCGAACTTGGGCCCGAGTACCACCAGGGCGATCGTCCTTGTCCACGACTGCTACGTCACCACCCCGAACATGGCTGCTGCAACTCAAACCGCGCGCACCTCCCCCCAGAACTCGAAGATGTCCTCCCCCAAGGACAGCAAAGGTACCCTTCCTATCGTGACTAAGACCGAAGGTGAGTGTCCCCATCCCCAATGCCAGCCCAGCCCTCCTGTCGCGTCGCCATGCCCTTCACCCTTCAATTGCGCAGTGTACCTGCCTGTATTCGCAGTTTGCGCGCGCATCACGTCATCTCTAAGCATCATCGCTATGGGCAACCATCGCTGACCATGTCGTCCCCAGAGCCTGCAGACATCAAGACAGATACCAAGGAAATTCGTAAGTCTCGTCCTGCTCGACGCGACCGACGATCTTCTCGTCGCGCATCCTCACCGCCATCAACAATGCATCTGGCTAACCGTTGACTAGCTACCGTAGCTGAGCCAGCCAATACAGACGTAAAGCCTGCGACGACCAATGCAGCACCGCTGGCACCTCCCCCTAAGCCAACAACAACAACAAGTGACACACCCGACTACTTCAACACTGTACACAACCCCTTCTCACTGGAGCCCAACGTTTTCGAGCAGTCCTTCGGCGGCAACGGCTCTGTAGAAACACCTGGCGGCCGTACCATTCTGCCGCCCGTCGCAAACATTACGTCACCGTCTCCATTGCCTGGTATCACGCCTGGCTGGCAGTCGCTGCGCGCTGGTCCTTTGAGCCCTGCTATGCTCAGTGGCCCCACAGGTCAGACCGACTACTTCAGCGAATCGTTTAGAGGATTTCCTACCCCCAACGAGTCTTCTCTGCGCACTGGTCTTACACCTGGCGGCGGTGGGTCTATGTTTCCCGCCCCCAGCCCTAACACCCAGGCCATCTTCAACCTTCAAAGTGCTGGTGTTACCCCTGGAACTGGTGACTTCCAGCAGGCTGCTCTGCGCGCGGCCGCCCAGGCTAACCAAAACAAGACTACGGCAGCACCCACCTCACAACCTGATACGGCAACCGCAGGAATGGATCGCCAAAATAACTATCAACAAGCCCAGCAACAACAGCAGAGGTCTCAAAATGATCCATACGCTAATCATGATGTCAGCAGCGCCGCTAATGACCTACTCTCATTCGCAAGTCAAAACGGCGGCGGTGCTAGGAACAACCAGCCACCGTTCTCAATGGCGCCAAACAGCCAGTCGGTGAACGCTGGTCACATGCCTGTACAACCTGTCGGTGCTGACCACAACCGTCGCAACACCAAGGGCTCTATCAACAGCATGGCTTCTGCTGATACTGGTGACTTCTCGGAGTCTGGTCAAAGTGAGCAGAACAAGGGCACTCGCACACGAGGCAAGAAGGGTGCTGCTAACGGCAAGCAAGCCGCCGGTACCAAGCGCAAAGCCGACGATGCTCCCAAGGGTGGCCGCAAGAAAGGTGCTGCTGCGTCCATGGACGACGAGGATGAGTCCGACGACGAGATGGGCAACATGAAGGAGGAAGAGTTCGACAGCAAGGGTCGCAAGATGACCGATGAGGAGAAGCGCAAGAACTTCCTCGAGAGGAATAGGTATGTCATCTTCCACTCCATCCTTCGTCATGATACTAACCAGTCACAGGGTTGCTGCCCTCAAGTGTCGTCAAAGAAAGAAGCAGTGGCTTGCCAACCTGCAGGCCAAGGTCGAGCTGTTCAGTACAGAGAATGATGCCCTCTCTGCTACAGTCACTCAGCTTCGTGAGGAAATAGTGAACCTCAAGACCCTCCTGCTTGCCCACAAGGACTGCCCAGTCTCGCAAGCTCAAGGTCTTCACGGCAACGCCATGAACAACTTCCTTGGCAGCGATGTCAGCCACCAGAACCCTTACGGCATCGCCCAGCTACAACACAATGGCGTCCACCACATGGGGATGCCGATGCAGGGTCAGATGATGAACCGGTATGCATACCAACCAGGTGCGGATGATCAACAGAACGCACGTTATCATCCCATATCTCGAGGATAGTTGCTTACTGTCATCCAGGTAAACATGATCTCGGAAGCGGCTAGGTAGAACTCTGGCTCATCCCCAGCGGTCATACCTACAACTCCTCCGAGGTTTGATTCACTTTTCCGATCTGCATCACCCCATCATACCAACTTGTAATTCAACGCACCTTATCCTTCCTCTCCTTCATCGGTGTAGCGCCAATACATGGTCTGGCGCTTGGCGTACGTCATGCTGGCATCAGCACAACAGGGAACGCAACATTCCCGGTTACCAAAAGGCTTCTCATTGGGTTGACGACAGAAAAGCGTCACCCAAAACGCGGCCACGATCTGGTCGAATGTTCGGCGGTCCTCTCCTTCAGCACACGTACATACATGGTGGACTTGATTCATTTCTTGGTGTTGTGGCGCATCTAAACGGCCCTTCTCTTTGGCTTTTCGTTCACGCACGACTGGTGCAGCCAGGTGGTCTGGCTTGGCGTTATCGGTGTGTGATATCTCTACTTGCTTTTGCACTTTTTCTTCGGTGGTGTATTCTCAAAGATGGTTGGCGGTCTTGCATCAGCCTTTCTCCCGCGAGCCCTGTTGCCAGTCTAAGCAATATGGTTGGGAATGGCGGCGTACAGTAAGGCTGGGATGGTATGAATACATGTTTGGGCCGTAGCTGGCGCTGTGGATGCATATGTGTGGAGGACGGTGTGTACGTATACGCGAGCAATGGAAACTTTATGTTCACCTTTTGCCGGCTCATTTGTTCTTGGTTCAGCTAATGCGTCTAACAGGGTCTTACGTACTTATCCATGTCCCTTCAAAACTGGTCTGTAGCTGACTTTGTCGAGACTCATACGCAAAGTGTATGTCTGTCGACTTTGTTTCTTCCACTGTTACTTGAACTCAACTCCCTTGCGATGTAGTTCTTAACACCTCCCCTCTCACGCTAGTCTTCGGCTTCTCAATCCCTGCATCTTCCTTCCCATCACCAACTTTCCTCTCGCCAACAACCACCTTCCACACCCCATCCTCCCTCCCAACAACCACCGGCTCAATCTTCCAATTCCCTATCCCCTCAAGATACGCGTAACCCTTCTGATTCGCAACAACCAACTTCCTCCTACCCCCTTCTCCACTGGTTGAGTCGACAAACTGACAGCTAAAATGCGTATGCCCAAACGCCCAAACCTTCACACTCTTACTCGTCCAGCACCTCTCCTTACTCAGATCGGTGCGAAACGCACTGTTCATCGGTCTCTCGGGAAGGAAGCGTTTGCTGTTTGCTCGGGGGTCGGTGGTGGGCGAATGGTGTGTTAGCACTACTATTTCCCTGTGCGGCTCTGAGTCTTCGATGACTTTGACTTGCGCGTTTAGCCACGCTAGATCGCGAGCATGGTCGGCGTTGTGGTCGTCGAGCGAGCGGTCCCAGATCCTGGTCTTGTCGTCGAAATCTTTCACGCCTTGAGCGACGATTTGGGCGTGATTCTCCGGCACGTGAGTCCATAGCATACAGCCTAGCAGCGTCAGGGTCTCACTGATGTCCACCCTACGACGCTCCATTACGTGGAACCGTGCTCCGAACTCGGAATTTAAGAGTGTGTCCCAGGATTGGAGCATGGCTAGCCCGTTTTCGAAGGTCGTGTGGTAGCATTCGTGGTTCCCTAGGACGTAGAATATTTCAAGTGAAAAGGAGCGCAAGAGTAGGGAACGCAGGAAGTGAAGGAGTGGTGAGGAGTGGGTGATTAGGCCGATATCGCCGAGCAGGAAGAGGTGGTTCGTTGGGAGGGGAAAGTTGGATGGTGACGAAAAGTATGAGTACGATGGTGTCTGGATAGGTGTTTCGAGGTGCAGGTCAGAGATAATTTGGAAGCGTGGAGCGGCCATTGTGGAATGTGAATCCATTTTTGTAGGGAAGGAAAATGGTGCTAGGCGGTGTTGTGATATCCTGGTGACTTTGAGCTTAGAAGTTTTTGGATCGAAGACGTTGAAGTTGGCGGCGGTGAGGTTGGAGATGGTAAGACGGGTTGAGATGGATAAGGGATGGAGAAAAGACTTGAAAATGCGAGGTTTGTGCATTTTGCGCTCTAGCGTGCTCTGCGCAACGCGATAAGTTATTTCGTAAGAGGACGAGGTTGCTGATCTTCTTTCATTGATGAGTCTTTATATAGTTGAGAGGAAGCCAAAGCCGATTGCAGCTTCCTGATTGCTGATGCCCATGTGGCTGCTTGGTACCGACTTTGAAAGTGCCTTGCTTTGCAAATCTAACAACAAAATGTGAGTTCATCTTGGCGAGGACCCGCACTTCGGTTATTCATGCTGAGTGTTGCAGCTGCTTGCAAAAATGCAGTTGTACAATATTTGTTATTGGATGTATTGCCAGTAATGGTTCGCAACTTTCAAAGATTCGTCCCCTATCAGCCTCTTTGTGGGTAAAGACCTGGATAATTTCACAGGACCGACCAACAAAAAGTTGAATCGACCGTGGATGCCTCTAGTTTGCACATCAAGACACGTCTCCCTCAACGATCGTATAAACTTCGTCCCAAGTATATCTTCTCCTACACCCCTGCGCACGACTATCCTCATCCTGAATTTCAGACTTATCAAACACAACCTATCTTCATACAGGTCAAAATGCCTCACTCACAGACCCTTCTCACGCACGAGCACCTCCTCATTGTCGGCCTGATCCAATCCACACTCAAAACCGCCTCTGTGTCTGCCTAAGCCCTGAGTCACACGGGTGTTCTATCTGCCTTGTCGACTATGATAGCACGCCCAAATCAGCGGATGAGGTGAATGTGGAACGCCATACGCCCTGTAAAATCTCAACTTGCAGTCATAGGGTTGGCTCATCCTGTCTGCAACTCTGGCTGTGAGAGCACAACACATGCCCCTTGTGTCGAAAAGAACTATTTCAGCTCAACAGCCGTAGGAGAACACTTGAAGGGTTGGACTGGGAACTCAGGAGCGCCAGGACAGCTATACAAGAACTGCAGGCGTTCCAGGTCAAACCTCATTATCAAATAGCGTCCGACCTCATCGAAGCTCCCGGACAGCGCATTCGTGACATAGTCGATGACACTCGCCGCCAGGGGAGACAGAGGCTCAACGCCCAAAGCGCTAAACGCGCCGAACGTATCGCGGATATGACCACAATGCCCGAGGACATGCTTGGAATCCAAAGAACAACCTACGAAGAACACCCTTACCAGACCATTTGCGTCGTGCCACCACAGGCAATGCCGGCGTCGGGAATGCCAATGCCCACAACCCCGAACTCGCGCAAATAACTGCACAACTCGATGAGATATTGCATGCGGTGCGCTCCCCAGTTCACTGGCATTCTGGTACCATCAATCACCCTGCTGGAGACGCGAGGGGCCGGTCTCTTCGAGGCGATGATCATTCTGGTTCCCAGCCAAGCGAGGGCGGAGCTAGCGACGAAGACCACGATGTGTTCCCTATGTTGTATCATCCAATTCGAGCCGGTGATATCGAAATCATTGGCAGTGGTCGCGAGGCAAATCAAAGATGAGGAATATGAGACTACAGGATAAGGCAATGAAGACTGAAGCACACGGTGAGTCGGTTAATTTGAGAAGGAACGGTCATGAGGTCTGTACGCTGATTTGTACACTGAGTACGTGATAGGGATGCTGGATAAGCATGGATTCATCACTGCGCAAGGGCTTGGTGAGACTAGATAGTAGGGCAGTGCTGAAGGAAATCGAAAAGATATTTGGGATTCTTTGGATACGTTAGCCGTTTTCCGTGATGAGACACAACTTCGATACCGTGTCCGTGCACTCAACGATTTTCGTCACTCAACGATTGCCGAGCCCAAACAGCCACCAAACTTCAACACGTCACAACTCAATGACTATGGATCCAATTGACAAAGCAATCAAATCAATCGAAGCGCATGAGCCTGGGGAATTGTTCTACTACTCAAAAATTGCAATCAAGTCTAACGTCAATCCTACAACACTATCCCAAAGGCACCGAGCTGTTCAAGCATCACGGGCTACTGCAGCCTCTCTCCGCCAAAATCTCAGCCCACAACAGGAGCAGCAGCTGATACAACATATCAATAAGCTTACAAAGCAAGGATTACCACCAGGCAGGGTTCAACTGATAGATTATGCATCAACTCTGGCCAGAAAACGTGTGAGCGATAGCTGGGCAACACGCTTCCTGAAGCGTAATGCTGACCAACTGATCTACAAGTGGACAACCGGTATGGATCGCAATCGCCACCAAGCTGATTCAGGGGTTAGATACAAGCAGTATTTTGAGCTTCTGCACTCTAAGATTGCTGAGTATAGCATTGAGCCAGAGCACACATACAATATGGATGAGAAGGGCTTCTTGATTGGCATCACCAGCCGCTCAAAACGAGTATTCTGTAGGCCAATTTGGGAGAGCAAGAGCATAAGAGCAGCAGTTCAAGATGGCTCACGTGAATGGATAACCCTCCTGGCTTGCGTGTGTGCTGATGGATCAGTGTTACCACCAAGCCTCATATATGGGGCAGCCAACAACGCTATCCAATCAGGCTGGGTAGAGGAAATTGAGCCAGGGGCACATTCAGTATATGTCTCCTCATCACCTTCTGGCTGGACCAACAACGATATCAGCCTTGCATGGCTCAAACAGGTGTTTGATCGCCACACCAAGGGCACAGCTCGGAGAAAGTACCACCTGTTGATTGTTGATGGCCATGGATCTCATGTAACCCCTGAGTTTATTGAGTACTGTGATCAAAACAAGATACTCTTGGCTGTATTTCCTCCTCATTCAACCCATACATTGCAGCCGTTGGATGTGTGCTTGTTCAAGCCTCTTTCACAGGCCTACTCCAATGAGCTCACAGCTTTCCTTGAGAGAAGCCAGGGGCTATCGCCAATCAAGAAGGGAGATTTCTTCCCCTTATTCTGGAAGGCATGGCAGAGCTCGTTCAAGGAAACCACTATACTCAGCTCCTTCAAAGCCACTGGTATATGGCCCCCTGATGCCTCTGTTATACTCGATAGGTTCAACAACACCAACCCAGATCAACGGGAGTCAAGAGAAAGCTCAGCCTCAGTACTCAGCGCTTCCAATATAAGGAAAATAAGGCGGCTTTTCAAGGAAAATGTCAGAGATCAGAGGAGCAAGGATGTACTAAGGCTTAGCAAGGCAATCGATGATCTTTCATCCCAAGTTGACCTTCTCACACACGAAAATCAGGGGCTGCAAGAGGCGCTCCGTCACAAGAAGAAGCACTTGAAGCCTAGCAAGCCTCTCTGCCTTCAGCGACGTCAGGAGTACCATGGTGGAGCTGTTTTCTGGTCACCAAGAAGGATTCAGGAGGCACGCCATCATCGAGCAGTCAGTGAGCGTGAGAAGCTGCAGCAACAACTCCAAAAAAGTGAGATAGATAAGCTAAAGCAAGCCAATAAGCTATACAAGGAGAAACTTGCTCAGGAGAAGCGTGAGGTCCGAGAGGCAGCCAAGGCAGTGCGGGAGAAGGAGAAGGCTGAGAAGGCAGAAAAGGCAGCTGAGAAAGAGCGTCAACAACAAGCTCACAACACTGCCGAAGCTATACAATTGTCTCAGAAGGGTAAGCGTAAGGCCTCACAAGCAACCACACAGAAGCGCAAGTGTCAAAAACGTGTTAGTGATGCTGTGGGTAGTGTTGACGACACCTGGGCTCCCCTAAGCCCTCCATTGCTCACCACATCACGAGGCCGCAACATCAGACTTCCAAGTAAATATAGATAGGCCAAATTGAGTGCAAGCATCACTATACTACTCCACTACAAAATCTTGTGATAATAGCCATTGTGTGTGGCTCTACAGCCCCATCTTTTGTTGGGTTGATGGGGGGCTCGGCAATCGTTGAGTGACGAAAATCGTTGAGTGCACGGACACGGTACGTATCTTGTCGCCAGAGAGCGATTTGAGCTCGAGCACGCTGACAAGGGTAGGTTTTTGGATAATATATGAGCGGTTCCTGACACAAAACTGATTCTCATAATTCTCAGAATGCTTTATTGAGATGTAAACGGCCTTACAATGTTGTACCCGTGAACGCTATACAATCTATCCGTTAAGCAAGCCAAAACCAGCGCAGGCATCCTACAGCCTTCAAGGCCAGTGTCCACCTCTCAGCACAATCGTCTGCGCCCTCCTTTCCCACTTCTTCGTCTCCTCATCAGTCACTTGAAGCGGGCGCATCCACTCATCATGCCCCTTCTTGAGCGCCCAGCACCTCTTCTCCTCACTAAACATGACCTCCTCTTTTATCCTAGTCATACGGTCCTGCAACTTGTCAGCGCAGTTTATGTCTCATCCCAACCTCCATTTTCACTCACATGCGTAGGCGGCCCATAGCACAGCATATCCTCTCGATCGAACAAATTGCGGTTATGGTACCAGATCTCCTCGCATGTCGCGCAGAACACACCCTTCGGCATGTACTCAGTGAGCTGGGGCTTCGGCACGAAGATGACTGTGAGCGAGAAGAAGGCTATGCATGCGCCCAAGAGGGCGAGGAAGATGAGGCCGGCGACGATGTGCTTGAAGCGGATGGGTCTCGGGGCGGGCGGAGCGAAGTCGTCTTGCCATTTTCCGTAGCGGGTTATCCAGCCCATCGTGAGAATGCAATTGGCGTTCTTCAGTGGCTGAACTTTGCGAGATCGTGTGATTTGGTGAGGATGCTGTTATTGCGCACTGTTTGTCAAGGCGATGTTTATTGATGTGAAGAGACCGATGTTGAAATTGCCCGCGCGTGCGCGTCGCGCGCAACTGCTGAAGGTGAACGCTATATGATTCCACGGTTCTCGCGAGGGGCTTCGAAGCTGTGTGCCCTGTCAACCCCTGTTTGACATAACATATCGCGCAGCGTCGCACTGCGCAACCGTGGAGACGGTCTGGTACAGCTTGTATCGTAGTGTCACGATAAACTCGCAACGGGCTGCGATAGGTGCAACATACCCCTAATTCTTGGTCAAAAAGGGGCCCGCTCTGTTGCAATCGCTGATTTCGGTGGTGATGATGTGAACGATGAACTGAACCGTGGTTGAGATGAACCCTATAGGGAAAACCATCTGTATTTGGCAATCATGATGCTGCGTATTAGCGTATTGCGACTGCATCAAGTATTGCATACACGCCTGCTTCCCTGAGAAGAGTAGCAACGAGATCAATGTCTGGAGGTAGTCGCAATTCCTCATTTGGGCAAGAGCGACAATGACAGCTGCTTTGGATATTCTCGAGCAGGTGTGGGTGAAGTCTTGTTAGCTTACAAATAGTTCTGTTGGCTACAAGACTATATATCAGAAGGGTTTCTGGCTGATGATGTGACAGCCTTATGTGTACGGAAATTGGGAGTGCATACCCATGCATAAACTTGGAGGCGTTCAATTGGCAATGTCGATGCTGTTTCTTGGTGCATCGCATTTGCAACCAGTGTTCCATGTATGGCCATTTCTTTGAAAATCGCAGCTACATATAGTCAATGTCTGAGGGTAGTTGCAGTTAGCCATTCGTGCAAGCGCAACGGGACAGCAACTTCAGATATTGACAAGCAGACATGGACGGGCTCCTGATACCTTTGAAGTGGTCATTGTGGCTAAAAATGTTTCTTCAAGAGCAAGAACTGGCTGATCACGCGATGCGATAGCCTCGATGTGCACAAAAGCCCAGTCTACATATAGATGCTTGAGCTTGGAGGTAGCGAAGGAGCTGAGAGGAGACTGGAGCTTGTGTATAAAATCCTCGATACGGTGGCTATGCTTTCAACATGTTGTCAAGACTCGTGTCTTATTTCACCAACACATGATGTTCAAGCATACCGCGGGAGGTCTTCAGGCTGCATTGTGCACTGTTTATGGCGGCGTGAGTGTGATTCGATGACTATATGCTGGCTAACAGGCCGGATTGCAATACGCAGAGGACAGTACATTGTATTCGGTACTATGTGTAGCGCTCATGCGCCATTGTTGAGCCTGCAACGCTCATTCAGACTGGAAGATTTGGCCGTGATTACATTACTATCTTGTCATAATCTTCCTTGTAGAAGATCTCCATCCCAACGTCGAACTTCTGCACACCCTGCTCAAAGAATTCCTGATCACCGTCGTTGAAGACTACATCACCACGCTAATGTTCCATCATCGCGGCATCGAAAGCCCGAAGCATAGCATCCGCTCCCCAGTCGTCGTCCTGCTCGATTGACTGAACAATGTCGTTGTCAAAGCGCGAATGTACGGTAGCGAAGGATACCGGCGAACGCGGCGCCATAGTCAACAGAGATGTGAGAAGCACTATGGGAGATCAGTAACACTAAATTGCGCCATCTGAACCATTGCTTACTCGGGGAAGGGCCAACGCGGATTGTTGCACATAAGGACGCTGCAAGGTCTTGAATAAAAGCAGGACAGAGATGCCACGTGGAGGTTGCAACCCGTTAAAGGTTGAGGACATAGCAGAAGACGAACATTAAGATTGCAGAGACCCTGTATACAGAAAGACGCAAAAAGATGCAAAAAGGATAACTTGGGGTTTAGTTCTCGTTCGTACCCGCTGAGCGCCTCATATCGTATCGTGCCCGCAAGCGGGCCCTAGAGGGAGTGTTCTGGTTGACTGTGTTGATACCTAACTTCCGGAAGCGTCCACGTGGAGGCCGCTTCAACAGAAGAGAGGTGCTCTATGCCAGCCAGGTTCGGAACCACAAACCCGGCGGATTTAGCATGTTACTTGGTAATGAAAATCACTGAAAGACAACGATTTAATAGCCCCCCAAGAACCTACTCTCTTGAAAAACAAATCAAGAGCTTATCCAGCGAGGTTGAGGGTAATGCATGCAGGCGGCGCAAAAGACAACCTGAAGAGGTGCAACAGAGCGCACAGAGCACGTTCCTACAGAATCTGTGCATCGAACGCTTGATTCTTTCGCATGAGCGCAGTGAGATTGCAAGCATGAGCTGACAGCCTATGCACGAGCACGAAGCTAGTGATCCTGAGTTCAAGTAACTGCAGTCATCTCCGTACGGCGACCAGAGCGGTGAGAATTCTGAGGAGAATACTCGAAATTATCGTTGTTCGGTGCGTCGCTGCCATTTTGAAGTAGACGTGTCCATGACCAAAACCAGGCTCTTTTGCATTTGAGAAGAGAGCGACTGGAACACTAAGAACAAAGCAACAAGTGACTGGGATGGGGGAGATCGAGTCAACGTGGAAAATAAAGAAGACGATAATTAGAGCAGCGCACTCAGCAATGTAAAAAAGAAAGCGGGTAGCGCAGAGGGATGCAGCAATCTTACCCAAAGATGAGAGCACCTATTGATATCATGGAATCACCCAAAGAGCAAACTATTCGATCGAATCACTGCAGACACGACATCGTGGCGGCGAATACACACCTTTGAAGATGTTAAGTGAGGCGAGAAGTCTGAATTGACGTTTGGGAGTGATGATAGACTTTTCCCACCACACCGCTTTAGGACTGGTGCATGTGAACACCAACACCCCACAATGGTTCGAATCTAAGACCCATCATGCTTTTGAATTCAAGATCCACGCTGCTCTCGAATCGCTGAAAGGGACCAGTTTCCGAGTGATACGCTGGCAAGCAAAGAGGGACCTCGTAACTCAGCCGCACAACACACCGCTACACGCCCATAACGCTCTCACATACCTCACAGACCTCTCTCACAAGGAACCTCACCTCTCACAGACCATCTACGCACACACTTGTGGCTTGTAGCCCTTCATCCAAGAGCTGTAGCCTCTTTCTTGTACCCAAAGATCTTCACCTTTACGCCCGTGCACTTTACACAAACCCGGAGTCGCCTTCCCCTCGCGGCTGTCCCCAAGCGCCAAACCCTCGCAGGCGCTCGGAGGCCGCCGAGCGCGCTAAAGCTGCAGGGAGGGGGTTAGGGGAGCCAAATCCCCAGCCAAGCAACGCAGATCCGGTCAATGTAATCCGGAGAAGGCTGTTAGCGATGAGTGCCAAGTCCGTCGGGGAACAACACTGCTTAACGGAGTATGGGGTAATTCCCAAGGTTTACGATCTGATTCAGGGGCAGGGGTGCTGTTGGGGTGACAAGTTGGTATGGAGTTGGTATGACGACATTCTCTAGGCTCACTATTGCAATCAAAGCAGCGAATAGCAATTTGAAGTGTTTCAATGAGTTCATTGTTGATATTGTTTGTGGTCTTCCAACCCTACAGATGGACTCTCTGTCCTTAGCCCTCGCCGGCACTGGGGTATATCCTTCGCCGCTGGTTGTAAAAAAAAAAGCAATAGATTTGTAGCCCTCTTCCGAGAAGATCGCATCAGGTATCAGAACTTTTACTGTAAGACCCAGCTCGACTCGTTGGTTGTGAAAATGATGATGAACTTTTGGTGGTAATGGTAATGGTATAATGATCCGGAAACGCCATGCTGGATGTTTGAAGATGATGATGAAGGGCGATGTCGTGAGTAGCAGGAGGGAATCAGGACCAGCCCTCAACCATATGTCGACATGCCGTAATAGGAATTAGTGAAGGGAAGAAGGAGCGAGGAGTCTAGTAGTTGGACACCTTGCGGGACAGACGGCTGCTCCACCTCTCCAGACTCCTGCGGACACCATCCTTCTCGCTCTCAACAGAGCTGCTCGATGATGCAGAGTCCTGGCGCTGGCTCCTGGGCTTCATCTCATCGACGAGGTTTCCGGCGCCGCCGCGGCCGATGTGGTAGACGGGGGCTTGCTGGGATCGCATACGCTCTTGCTGCTCCAGTTCCTCATCGAAGCTGAACATGGCGCGCTCCTTGTGGGTGCGCATGTTGCCGGCGCCGCCACGGCCGGAGGCGAAATAGCCGGTCGAAGGAGGAGGAGTGAGCTTGACGCGGGATGCTGGGCCTGTTGCCGTGCGGCCGTCGGTGATTTCAGAGGTCTTGACGCGGGTTACGTTGCCAGCACCTCCACGGCCAGAGTAGAGGTAGGACTTGGCAGAGGGGTGAGGCTCAGTGATGTGGAAGTTGACCATTTTGGTTGTTGATGTTCGGCCCGTTGAAGTGGTGAATTTGAGTTAATGTGATGGGATGGTAAAGTCGAGTGGCGACTATATAGCTCTTTCTTGATTGAGTCTGGGTAAGGCTGATGTGCAGTACTTTGATGTATCGTCAAGTGATGGGCAGCTCAGGCATTGGGGTGGCTCTCTTATATGAGTGCAGCAAAATGTGGCAGCTCAGGTGCTCACGCAAGGGGCCATCAAAAATCTCTGACCCACGAATCCAAACGCAATTGTATTGCACGAGCACCAGCATGCTGGGAAATAAACCAGCACTTTGCAGTTAACGGCAGTGTCTCGATCATGCGGGCCACGCACACGCAAACAAAGCAGCACGGTCGCCATCGGTCCTCAGCGAAAGGCGTCGGAGCCACCTTGGCTCTGCATTCGATAGCGTAATAGCTCGGGCGCGCCATGTTTGAGGTGCACCTGACATCAATTCAGCCAATGAGAATATTTCACGGGGGTAATGGAAAACTCCCAACACCGCAGCAGGCTTCTAACAGACCAGGAACGAGACGAAGACGCCATGACTTGGAAGCCGTGCGTGATGAAGCAGCGCCCGTCGCGAAGTGTGGAGGCGGCAGAGTTTTCCTTCCCGCGCAGCCGCCGTCATTGCATCGTGGTGCCTGTCCGGAGGGGGGCCGCAGCGCAAAATCTGAAGCTCCCGATCGTGATTCACGATGTTTTCACGGTGTCCCCCTGACGACAGCCTCGCTGCTGTTGTCACAATGCGCAATTTTCTTTCAGCTCTGTCGCAGCCCTCCCCGGATAAAGCGCTGCACATGACGCTGAACATCGTGAGTCTCGGCAGTCCAGACAGCATGAGGCGTAGTTTGCGCTCAGGTACCGGCCACGAGACAAGGATAACACGCACTCTCGTCGTCAGCGACTCAGCGGTGTGCTCATCCCCTTTGTGAACCGTGAATGAGGCGCCTCGACCAGATCGTCGACGCTGCATGCAGTCATTGCGCAATTTTGTGCAATTGCAGTCGCACATGGCTAAACAAGTCACACCATAGCAGACAAGGAGTTCACGATACTTGGCGTTTGCGATCTGGTCGACTAGCAATACGTGTTGCAGCTCGGTACACTTTAGGTTTGCAGCACCTGCCATTGCGAGCTTGGCCATGCTATATTCTTGTATTGACTTCATTTCAAAATCATATGGGTATCCTTTTGCGCTCACACAAACGCCATGTATGATGCATCACTTCTTCGCAAACCCCTCAAACCCATGCGATGCCCATGTCAGGGTTAAGTAACAGAAACACGCCCAAATTGGAAACTCGCTGAGTAACGCGGGGAAACACACTACGGTAGCACTCCCGCCACGAACCGGCTGACACGTTGATCCGGGCGATGCCAGGCGTGCAGGGTCCTGTGATGTTCCTTGGACGTCGGTTGTGCAGCCGCGATTTCCATGACTAACACTCCGGAGCACAAGCGTCATGCAGCTTTCTCGAACCGTGGTTGAGCCTTTTGCGGAGGCGGGTAGACGCTGTGGGAAGCGCAGACGCGCAAAACGACGATTTGTCTGCGACCGAGGTCATAACGCATCGTCTAAGCGAATTTGGAGTGGATGATGTCTGGGTTCTCCTGCCACTCGTCCTTCTCAACCCACATCTGCAACACGTGTCAGTCTAAGCTTGTACCTCTTCCTTGGGAGTCAGGAACCAACCTTCTTGAAGGTACTCAGACCGGCGAGGATGCTGCCGCCAGTCCACGTGGTGTAAATACGCTCTGGCGGCGCGAGAATCTTGATCCGCATGTCCTTCACCGCCAGTCTTTGCACTTCGTGGAGTAACCTGTTGCCGAATCCCTTTGTCAATGTGGAACCACCTGAGAGCACAATGTTGCCATATAGCGACTTCCGCAAGTCCATGTCTGTCCTCTGGATCGCCTCGACAACGATCTGGTGCACACCAGGGTACTCGAGGCCAATGAGCTCGGGGTTGAAGAGGATCTCGGGTGCGCGAAAGCGTTCTGCGCCAATCTAGAATCGGTCAGCCTGCGATCAACCGTGATACAGCATCTTTAGCTCACCTTCAGCTTCTGTCCGTCAGGCAGCGTGTAGTCGATGCTCTTTCCTTCTGACCTGCTGCCGGACCACTCTTTCTCTTCCTTAGCAATGTCGAGCGCCACATAACCTGTTGCCTCCTTGATGGCCTTGACTGTCTCTTTCTCTGCGCTTGTGTGGAAAATATGCCCTCCCTTCCGTAGCTGCAGTTGTAGCTGCTCCGTTACATCCCTTCCAGCTACGTCTATCCTCCTGATACTGTTGGGTATGGCGAATCCTTGGAAAACTGGTACTGCATGCGACACACCGTCACCAGAATCCAGAACTAATCCCGTTGTTTTTCCTGAAGCGTAAAGTGAGAGGACAGCCTGGACAGAGCTGTATAACGCGGGGACATTGAACGTCTCGAAGAGGATCTGGGCGGCAACATCGCGGTTTTCCCGAGGATTCAGCGGTGGTTCTGTAAGAAGTACTGGATGCTAGAACGACCGATAGTTAGCTCAATAATCCGCCATATGCTCTCCTGAGCTGTCCTTGTATAGAGATCACTTACATCTTCGCTGACCGTCTTCAACCCCTCGTTGTAGACATACTGCCATATCCGCTCCATGTCGTCCCAGTCTGTAACAATGCCGTGCTCCAGTGGATAGTTGATCTTGAACAGCCCCTTATGTGACTGTGCTTGTGGCCCAATGAACACATCACCCTCCAATGCTCCTGCCATTGTCCGTACATGCTTCGGCCGCCCAACATATGAAGGAAAGAAGCATTTTGGCACATCTTCGCCTGCAAATCCAGCTCTTATTGTGCCACTGCCATTGTCAATAACAATGGGCGCATTGTGGAGTCGTGAGCCCATTGTGGATGTTTGTGAGGAAAGACCGATGCGGAGGTTTGCGATAAAAGAGCGGCGGCGGAGCGGACGAAGAGGATGGCCGTAGTGAAGGTGGGCGTTATCGTCGTAAATGCATTCGATGTCGTAGCTTCCTCGAGTCGCGACTGTCACAACACGGTTCGCGAATTGTTGGCAGGGATCCACCGCGCTAGTGCGCCATCACGTGCAGCAGCCTTCACCCCAAAAGTCAAAGCTGTCTGGACGATTCTTTCACCCTTCGGTAATCATCATGGGAGTACCAATCTAGTCTGAATCCGACGCTGTAGATTTGGATATACATATGCAATGTAATGTCCTTTGAAGGTCAGGTCAGCCATTCCTCGGCTGTAAGCCCGCGACACCCCGCATCCGCAGCTGTCCGCAGGTAACATGTCACGGTGCATCTTGAGATTGCTATTCAGACGTTCTTCTCTGTCAAGATCTCGTTTTACCTCGCTCATTTCTTTTTGCGCATTACTGCCATCAATATCTGGGTCTGCATTCATACGATCAACTCGCAATATGTCGACCTCAAAACAACTCCCAATCATGGAGGTCCTCGCGGCTGCACTGAAGTCCGGACCCGCTCAAAAGCGCGAAGATGAGTTCTACAATCCAAGGCAACAAGAGCACTTCTTCTTTGCGCAAGATCGCGAATGGACACCAGCATCCTTTTTGCAGACCTCACCAACAGCGTCGAAACCTCGCCTCAACCCTGAGGCCATCCGCCTAATATCATGGAATATTGACATGCTCGTCCCCTTCGGTGATGAACGTATGAGCGCCGCTCTGCAATATCTCGAGACTCTCGTCACCTCAACGCCACCAGACACCGCAATCGTTGTCTTCTTACAAGAAATGACGCCGTCAGATCTTGACCTCATCACGTCCTCACGATGGATACAAACTCGCTTCAACATCACAGACAAAGACCGATCGTCCTGGCTGTCACCACACTACGGCACAACGACGCTCATCGATGCTCGCCTAAGTGTTGCATCAGTCTTCCGCGTCCCATTCCTTAGCAAGTTTGACCGTGATGGGCTGTTTGTCGACATCGCACTTGTACCCTCTTCCAACCTGTCTTCGTCGAATACAGAGACATCAAAAGTCCTGCGCCTCTGCAACGTACATCTCGAATCCCTCATCGCTTCTCCACCAGTCCGACCACACCAGCTCTCCACCGTCGCAGCATACCTCCACGCGCCAGAAGTAGCGTGTGCGCTCCTGGCCGGCGATCTGAACGCCATTGAGCCATTTGACTGGAAACTGCACACCGACAATGGACTCGAAGACGCGTATCTCTTCCTTGGCGGTAAAGAAGATAGTGACGAGGGATATACGTGGGGCTACCAGGTTCCTGCTGCGATGAGAGAGAAGTTTGGATGTAGTCGTATGGATAAGATACTCTTTTGTGGGGATGTAAGGGTAAACTCGTTTGAGAGGATCGGGACGGGTGTCAAGGTTGCGGAGGAGAAACGTGGAGAGGCCAGAGAGGCAGGTGAGGAAGAGTGGGTCAGTGATCATTATGGGGTTATGGGAGATTTTGATGTGATTGGGGATTGGATCTTAAGGCAGAGGGAGGGAGATGGCGTAGTGCGGCCGAAGCTAGCTTGATTGCAGTGCTCTAAGGGCTACGAAACCGGATGTGATTGCTGAACTACACAATCTCAAATACCCGCAGTCCCAGTTTCTCTAGAATCGGCCAGTCCTCTTTGGGCAGACGCTTTTCGCACTCTGGTATCGCGCCCCACACGTGATTAACAACGTGCATGCGTGACGCTGATCATTCGGTACTAGCTGTTTCCAAGCGGACGTAGTAGGAAGGGAAGTCGACACCAAAAAGTCCAACGAACAGATCGCCAGGTAGACTGCGGTCCGGCGCCAGATGGTATGATCTTCCGAGATGCCCCGGCTCTGTTGCAAATATCGTTCGGGAACTGATGTCTTCAGCCACCAACAACAGGTCTTCCTCGCATTCAGTAAGACATTGCTCAGTCAACGGGCTGGGGCACTGCAGATATTTCTCGAATGCCGGCAACCGTTGATCGCGAAACGTTTCCGGGATGCCTTTGAACTCCTGGATCACGATCTCCCACAGCCTCCAAAAAGCTGGAAGGCGTATAGCCTCTATATTCCGCAGAAGAGTGATACACCTCGTGTAGCCAGCGTACTGCCTCGCAATCGCAGAGTGACCCAGGAGTCGATGCCCAAGAGACGCGACCAAAGATGCGACCAGTCGCAAACAGAACCCTGTCATCATTCGGTACCTTTGCCACACATGTTGATGTAAAGAACGTTTGTGAACGGTCACGCGGAAAAGGTTTTCCAAGAGTTTCAGCATGAGCCCGGGCTGGCAGTTCCAGTCTTGTCCTCCCAATACAACCTTAGCGACTTGCCTTGACTCGAGTGTCAGGTCAACGGCCCATGTAGGCCAATCACAGGTGATATCTGAGCCAAAGTCCTCGCAATGTAACCGTCTGGACCAATAGAACCTCACATCGTTATCTCGCAGCATAGCTGTTACAGTTTGTACATTCACCTTCTGAAGAGACGAAGTATAGTCCGGTACAATGGTACTTTTCCTGACACTGGAAATGCCCAAGAGACCGTAAAATTTGTCACGTGGGTCGGTGGCTAACGAACTTTCTGTTTCTCGAAGCCGGGTGTACAATGGTTGCTTCTTCGGATTTCAAAATTTATGAGATTCCCGTAACCTTTCGCCTTCTATGATCCAACGGATCAAGATAGTTCTGACTTCCTCGGTAGCAGTGATCATAGCCTTGGCGTAGTCTGTTGATTGAAGAAGCCGCTCGATGCCTCCGAACAGGACTGACCATGGGACACACCTATATCCGGTGTACACTTTCTGATTATTTTCTGACAAAATGAGCTCCTGAACAGTCCACGTCCGAGAAAGCCATGCTAGGTCCTTCAACAGGGAGACTTCCTGTACGAGTGTTACAAAATCTTTTTGGGTGAGTGAATAACGTTTAGGAAGATCATCAGGGCGTAGGCACAGGAAGAGGGTATCGAATTGTCCCCTAACACTAAGCCCCAGTTATATGAGAACATAGATAGCGGATGTATAGATATCGTCCAGGAGCGGGACCTGGAGACTACGTTCGGTGATGTCCTGCTGATTGATAGTTACCTGAAGTTGGTAGAAGCCATTTACCAAGGTTGGTTTCGGTGACAGTGTCGTGCCCCAGACGTATGATAATGCTTCGTAAGATGAGTGATCATACAGACTGACAACCTCCAGGCGGACGCTCATATCGTCGCCGGAATTCCCTGGCTTTAGGTGTAGCACTCTAATCTCGTTCTTCGAGGCGTCAAGTAGCCTGTATGGTCCCATGTCGGCCATGGTGAGATACAAAGGTGACTTTCACGGATCGCCCGTTGCGACGTTTGCGTAAAGCTCTTTCGAAACAGCGCACTTGTTCTCGTGCAACGATGCCCCGAACGCACTGGGGTACAAGGCTGAGTGCGATCAGGCTACGATGAACAGTAATGTTGTCAGGATGTTCGAGTAGATGAAAGCCTAGGAAGGTAGCACCGGATGATGTGTCGAAAATGGTATGGTAGTGGGTTCTTGAGCGCTGGAAGCTCGCGTTGTCGTCTCAGTGTTATTGTAAGCACAAAGTTATTTGTAAGTGTTTGCCAGCGGTACGCTTCTCTAATTGTCCAGCTCATTCGGTCAGTTTGGTTTGCTTCCCCACCCTTTCACTGCTATTCCCTTCTACTATATAGTCTTGATCGATTCCAGATATAGCTCTTCAGATCAACCACAACTCAACCATCTCAACCCTTCCACAGTAAGGCTGCGTCGAGACTATGCAAGCGGGGCAGGAACAACTCAGCGGGTGATGTACAACTGGCGAGGTGCCATCTTGCACCAAATCCAAGACACGCACTTTCGGAATCTAAGTGCGAATAAACGTTGCGCATTTCAACTTCTAAGCTCTGCACATGCCCTTCTACGGCGCAGGGGCGCTTCATCTTGTGCCTAACATTGCTCTACAACTCTTTCGCCCGACCTGCAGCCTACGGTGGCAACAATCAAACATAAATTTCCTACGATCGTTGCTCCTTGTCATTTCTATCGCTTGCGTGCGCGCCGATACATTAGATTCCCTTGAGAGCCTGTTCGGTCCTACCTTCACACCCACTACCGTCATTGCATCACGATACAGCCCCTCTGGTGCTGTCGAGCTGACCAAATATTCCTTGGACTTGGTCATGGTCCTAGGGTACGAAACGGACTTCCTCTACGCGTGGCTCAAGGAAGTCGAACCTGAACTGGGCATGTGTTCAACTGTATACATGGAGTTCTGTAGAGAGTGCGGAGGAGACTTTCTTGAGGTTAGTATCAGAGGGAATAGTGGCGTCAGATGCAACACGGGCTGATCCAGGGACAGGAGATTGGCACGGAGCGTACATAGAACGGCTGAACATATTCCTCAATGACTTCGTCGAAGAGGCATTACGAAAAGACTGGAGGATTCATGATGTGATGTCGTCGACCTTGAATAGACCGTTTAGCTCTATACGCAACGTCCGGCCCATTGTTTTGTCCGGCGAAGCATCCTCGCTGTGGACCACCAAGCTTGGCGAACTGGCACGTATGGCAGTAGGGACCACGACAGTAAAGGTCTTGACGGAGTTCGAGCCACACGAAGTCGTAGCATGGCGTGATTATATTCGCCCGACAGATACAGCAGGACCCAGGAGGCTTTATCATAGGATGCCCTATCCCAGATTCCAACGTAAACGGCCTGGCTGAGAGACTTCAGAGCTATCAATGCAATTTGGAAGAGCTGCGGGTGGAACGCCTGTATTGTGGGTTAACATCGTATATATCATAAATCTCTAGTCGTTCATCAGCAACGCTCAGCCTATTTGTAGCTACCTCCAACCGGCCCCTTCAACCCAAAGCAATTAGCAAAATATGTAACCGTTGCCGACCAATCACTAAACAACCCCTTAATCCCAATCTGATTAACCAGCACATCCAGCACCTCATAGTACTGCCCATCATAGTACGTGATATTCGCAATAGACTCAAAGTAGTACTCGCCACGGCTCTTCACTGTCGCCAGAGGCCCAGAGCGCTCGTACGTCCACGCAATGATATCGAGACCAGCAGCCTTTACTGCATTGGCATACGCAGACGGCACTATGGTCTTGTTCTGAGGTCCACCGACGGTGAGGAGCATGGGAAGAGCGGGACCGATGATGTTCACGCCTGCAGCTTTGGCGATAGTGAGGTTGGAGATGCCGGCTGCGATGTCCTCGGGTGTGTCGTACTCGACAAGGTAGATGGCTTGCTTACCGAATTCGTGGTCGTACTTGAGCCAGAAGATGATGTCGTCGTATGTGAATGATTGTGGCCAGATGCGGCTGTAGTCGATGGACTTGTTGCGGAAAGCATCGACCATGTCCTGAGCGTACTGCTGCTGTGTGTAGCCCTTGAAAGGCATGGGGACCTGGGCGGGCGGGGTCTTCAGCTCGGGGGTGAAGTTGCGATAGCCGGGATACTCATTGACAAGATCGATGTATTCATTCAAAGTCAAAACCTTGCCACAGGTGTCGTAAAGTTCTGTACGCCAGGTAGGAGTGCCATACTGGTAGTCCTGAGGTGTGCGAGCAGAGGCATTGAAGCCGTCCTGCTTGCCGCAAAGGCTGCTGTACTCGGCGGTGGTGATATCTGAGGTACAGCAAAGAGCATTGGCGGGTGATGTCGCGTTTGCTGGGGTGAACGGAATGGTACACTTCTTTGCCAACTCAGGGCGAAGCAGGATGTCGGTGGTCGTGTGTAGGTCGCAAAGCGAGTGACGGCAGACAAGCCCACGGTCACTAGCGAACGAAACATCACACTCCAGGACACCAGCACCCATACGAGCACCTGCGTCTTCGGATTGCTGGGTCTCCTCAGGGAACTGAAGAGTACCGCCCCCACGGTGACCGATTGAGAATTGATTAATGGTGACCGGCTTGTTCTCGCATGATTGGAGCTTCTGCTTCAATGGCCCGTCGGTCATGTTGTTGATGATATAGTAGGGACGAGGGCCCAACGAGACAAGGTAGCTGTCATTCTTGCTGGTGTGACCAGGGTGGCTGGTGTTGCTAGTGGGGTAAGACCTGCTGGTGGGAGCAGCAACAGCAGCAGCTGCCAAAGCGAGGGTTAAGAGGGAGTTCATTGCCGCCGAGTGATGATTCAACTTATTACCCAGAGAAGAAAATGCATGCACGCCCGCCCGGCTGCAGGCGCGAGAGACCTACATCTTATACTAGAACTATGCTGATCATCCGAGGGTCTGGATCAGGATAGCGTGTTGTCAACCGCACGAGGTGGCAGCATGCTGCAGGAACCCAATGCATGAGGGCCAAGCATTCATCCCACGCACCGGGGTGAAGGATGAATGCTTATTGAGGCTTCTACGCCGGCAACGTCATGGACGTAAGGCTTGAACGATTCTTGTCTAGTTCAAGCAAGTTCTTCAAAGCTCTTAGCCGTCTTGAGCTGCAGAAGTACGCGTTGGCGGAGAGCCGGTACCGCGATACGGGAATCCAGCACTGGGGTGGTTGGTGGTTGCTGATAACAAGGCATACCGAGCCAATGGTAGGAGCACGTGTGAGCTTTCCGCTGAAGCTCTATGGAGGCTAACTCCACATCTTACAATGGTATATAGCCCGAGCATGCGAATCCACATTGATGGCGGCGCTGAATGAAATCTCATGAGCTGAGAGAGTGATAAATGTAGTGTTGCTTTCAGGGAGGTACCTTCATTTGAGAGATGAGCGTTGAACTCGCAACGTTGTTTTCCTACGTCGGCGAGGTCTGAACGTGGCGCTCATCCGAGCTCCCGCTTGCCCCACCAGGATGAGTCTGGTTGGTCAGCTCTCCAACGCTGCATCATCCTTGGTACCAAACAACGAACATCTCACTCGCACGAAGACTTGTATGTTGTAGCAGCCTCCATGCATCCGTATTGTGAGGACACCTGACTGACGACAATGTCACCGGCTGTCGAATGAGTACCAACGGATACGCCCCGTTACCAGGATGCCCGTTTTTCGGCTACCGGTATGCGAGATCCACACGGCTCAAACGTCTTGGGTGACCGCCTGATTCCACGGACGTGACTTCAGAAAGCCAGTTTACTCTTATCCCTCTTATGTCAACGACACCGAACAGATTGTATGCAACAATTCCATGCCCCACAATGCCCATCACAATCACCTCGGCAACCTCCAGGTCGGCTACCGCCTCACCAACAATGCCGTCGACCCATCGAAACCCACATTGGCCTGCATAAGCTCAATGTGCATGACCACCGCACTCTTCGACGCGCAATTTAACGGCACCAACCTCACCATGCCATGGACATCCTGGCCATTGAACCCCTCGGCCACGGATCAACTACCTTTCCTACTAAAGCCAGTCACTTTACCTACTGGGACTCTGCAATCGTGGCCCTGGAAGTCATGACCGCCCTGAATGTCGAGAAGGCGTTCGTTCTAGGCACGAGTCAGAGCGGATGGTTGGTTGTGCGTATGCTCTCCTCGCACCTGAACGTATTCTCGGTCTCCTACCATTAGGAACGAGCATGGATACCGAGACTCCCGAATCGAGGGAGAAGGGGTGCTGTGATCCTGTTCTGCTGCTCAGTCCGTTTGCACGAAGTGGTCGAGTGCCAGTGGTGTGGGATAATTGCTAGTTTCGGTTTTGGGTCGCATGCGACAGATGAGTCGACGGGCTTCTGGACGAAGGTGCTGAAAGAGACGTATGCTGGGGAGGAAGGGGAGGAGGAAGGCGAGGATGGCTGTGCTGTGCTTAATGCCGCGCGACTCGCTGACATTGCGTTTAAGTGATGTTACTTGTCCTATATACTGGCCTCAGGGGACGGAAGATGCATCGTATGAATGCCAGGTGCAACACGAACATATCGAGTCGTTTACGGCGAGCAAAGACAAGAAGCTGAGAATTGTGGAAGGAGGTGCGCATTACCTGAATGCAACGAATTTTGAGGGGGTCAATGAAGCGATCCTGGAGATGATAAAGAAGCATGCTTCGTGACAACGTAGGCAGAGCATAGCGGTTCGTCTAGTGGATCGTTGAAAATACACCAAGTCTACCTCTTTGCTTTCTCAACAGAACTAGTTTTAGTTCATATATGTGGCCTCTCGTACTTAAGAAAATCTTGGCTAAAGAATCGTCAATGGCAATCTCCAGGAATCACTCTGCACGTCTCGCTTGAGTCCCTCAATAGAGCCATATCCTCTAGGCTGCAGAAAGAGCAAACTGCTTCATCTAACAAGCTTTTGTATGCTTCAATTGCCCATGTCGCAAGCTAAAAACCGATAGCCCAACACCTTGTTGCCGACTTTCTTGTAGGCGTGAGAGGTGGCTACACCGAAAACCCTCAGAGTTCCAAACATACCCCACCGCTTCCTCAACGATTCTAGAATACGCCTTGCACAACTCACGGTAGCTCCGAGGCTTCAACTCATCAATCCCCACCTCAGCCATAAAAGCGACTGGACAACTGAAACTGAGCAAGAACCACAGGGCTTCAGTCGTGGAGAGCGCACTTTGTTCTCCTGGTGCCCAACTTGCAAAGGATCGTGAGTACGACATGCTGTGGAACGTCGTAGCGCAAACGAAAAGCTGGACCCAAGAAGCCCTCACTTCTGTAGTGATTCCAGCTAGGACGCTCAGCTGTCCTTTGAGTGAGTGATATGGTTTCTGAGGCCATAAGGAATCCACTGTCTTCATCTTCCGAGCATGAGAAACTATCGGTAGTGGCAACAGAGATCTTAGATGGAGAGAATGATGAACATCCGCATACACAGATGCGCGCTTCTCAATGTCCAAAGTTGTAGACCCATTTTTAACGTAAGAATATCATCCTCTTCTCTACACATACTGCCAAAGACGCTTATCTCAACATTTCTTCTACGTCGCCAGGTAAGCAATACAATCACGAGCCAGTCCAGGCCAAAAATCTGTGTCGCAAGCGCCATTGATAACTCTCCTATGTATCACTCGCTACGACGCTCCTGCCATTTTGTGACAAGTGTGAAGCAGTCAGCGTCCCTCAAAATCATAGAGATAAGAATGCCGATCCAGAAACTCCATATTCCTGCAGTCTTGCGGTGAGACATAAATTAATTGCAAGTGCAGAATAATGTAAGGCATGCGACAAATTTCGGGAAATTGACTCATACGCTAAAGGGTTCGAATAAGGAATCAAGAGCTGCCATAAGTTCTATCTTCATTATGCTCCACTGAGGCTCCTAGTTGCCCTTTCCACCAGCTCCGTCATGCATGCTCTTCCACTCTTTCCCGCCGGTGTAGTACGCCCCGTCGACGTGCTCTTTGACACTCGCAGGCTTCAGCCACGCGCACCGGTCCTTCTCAAACGTCTCGATTCTCGGCTTGAATTTGGTCTCCTGCAATCCAAAATCGTCGATCGTGCCAATGCGTGGGATGCTCATGCCAGGATAGCCACTGCTGCGGCGATATAGAAGGGTGCCACACACGCTGCAGAAGGAGTTTTCCATGTAATTACCGGTTGCGATGGTGTCTTTCTGGCGGAAACGGGTGAGCTTGTCTTCGCCGCGGAGGTGCTTGAGGTGGGTGTCTTTGACTACGAAGTTGGATGCGAACATGCTGTGATTTTGTCAGACGATATAAGGTACTTGGAGATTGGTCAGGTTTTACCTTGCAGTGATCTTGCGGCAGTCGGTGCAGTGACAGATGAAGGTATCGACTAGACCCTCGCCTTCGGTAGGTACCTCGATTTGCACGGCACCGCAGTAGCAGGTTGCTGTCGCAGTACCATCTCGCTCGCCATGGGCGCCCTCGGAGGGAAGGGCGATCTTCTCTTCCATGTCTGTTGGTTTTAGGTGATCTTGGATAGACACCAGTCTCCTTGCTGTAGTTGTGTTGTTAGGGAATTATTCAGTAGAAAACAATGTGCCTGGTAGTTGTGGGCTGCGAGACGAAAGAGCGAGGCAACAAGATCATATACTTGCCCATCTCACCGGGCCAAGGGACATAAAGATCGGTCAGTGTACGCTCCGTGAATTGTCAATGACTCCAGCAGTGAGTCTAGATGCTTCTTATCTGCAGCTACGATGCGCTGCAAGCCATGCACTGTGACAAAGTCGTCGGCGATAGTGAGGGGTAAGCTTCCAAATACCGGAGGTAAGATCGCCAGAGCTCAGAGGTCAACGCATTTTTTGACGCCAAGAAATCTGTAGATTAGTAATTGCGATAAGTATATGAGAAAACAGTTATTTGTCATTCGACTTGTACAGTTCGACGTCTGATACGTGATGCGCAAGTGGCCATGCTACTCGAGAGTAAGGAGCTGAAGGACGATCCACTGAAGCAAGCGTCGCTGTCAGGGCTCTTTTGAAGCAGTACAGGGGACCATGAAGCGGAGGAGACTCTAGGCTTTAATAGAAGAAACTTTGAGAACCTTGATGGCCAGGTTCGCGCTCCCATCGCCGCAGAATGCTGGTTGGAGGTCTGGATAGACAACAGACGGATGCGCTAGACACGGGTCGATGGCGGGCACGCGTCTGCGTCTGTGCGCACTGCAGCCTTGCCGTAAAGCTTCTAAAGATTTCTACAAATCTTCTACAGCCATAGTTTCTCTTCCATACCAACAACTTCACCTCTAAGCCTCATTCTCAACTGCGCACTACATCTGTCAGCTGCACGAAGTTTAATTCTCCTGCCAAGGCAAACACCAACGTCACCACACTCTCGCGCACTCAAAATTCCAGCTAGATCTTCACACACATTACCATGGGCTCCGTAGTCCTGCCCCACTTGCGCACAGGCTGGCACGTCGACCAAGCCATTCTCTCCGAAGAAGACCGCCTCGTTGTCATCCGCTTCGGTCGCGACTCGGATCCCGATTGCATGCGCCAGGACGAAGTACTCTACAAGATCGCAGACCGAGTGAAGAACTTCGCTGCGCTGTACGTCTGCGACCTCGATGAAGTACCCGACTTCAAAGCTATGTATGAGCTGTACGATCCATGCACAGTTATGTTCTTCTTCAGGAACAAGCATATGATGTGCGATTTTGGCACGGGTAACAACAACAAGTTGAACTGGGTACTTGAGGATAAACAGGAGTTGATTGATATTATTGAGACGGTGTACAGGGGAGCGAAGAAAGGGAGGGGTCTAGTGGTCAGCCCAAAGGATTACTCTACGCGTTATCGCTACTAGAGTTCAGCGTTGGAGCAATGGGAGACTGGGTGCGCAGCCCCAACAACGGTTTTTACCAAGAGATAAAGTCGGATGGTTTCGATTCTGGAGTTTGTATTGCCAAGGCAAGGGCAAGATGACGGCGTTCTTGACTA
Organism: Macroventuria anomochaeta; assembly: GCF_010093625.1. Lineage (NCBI taxonomy): Eukaryota > Fungi > Ascomycota > Dothideomycetes > Pleosporales > Didymellaceae > Macroventuria > Macroventuria anomochaeta. The sequence continues at coordinate 391,760 of NW_022985395.1, read as the reverse complement.
GAGGGAACGATGGTAGAGAATGATAAGTTATTGACAGCTTAGACTGCTGCTTGGACTGCCTTTGCATGGTTCGTTTCACGCTGCCAACTGCTTTCGAAACACCAAAGACTAATCTACTGATCTAGGTAGTATGCAGGGTCACGTGGATAGCTTTAGCATACGGAAGGCTGAGCGATTAACCTCATAGCACAGCCCTCTACAGCTCTAGGCGGCGGAAATCCTCTCGATGAGCAAGCATCACCAACGTCTAAGCAAAGGCAGCGGGTACAGCGACAAATTCATGGCAGAAAACGCCTCCGTGCGTTACCTGTTGATTGGAAAACAGAGAAGCGGCGAGGAAATCACTACGCACCTCTGTGAATGCCGAGACAACCTCTGCGCCGACGCTGATAAGGTTTTTGGCTGCTCACAAGGATACGTTATGCACTCTTACACTCTCCCACGTAAGGCTGACTTCTCTCGGAGATGCCGGCGCATCCTGGATCACCTGGGAATCCACTCTTCATGAAATTGGGAAGACTTTTGAACTTAACGCCTTGACGCTCCGTAGGCTCTGCGATGTCGTCTCCAAGGAGACTGGTGGGAGCTATCAGACGTGAATACTATTCGACCTGAAACGTAGGTCTTGGCGAGGGAAAGAACAATTTTACCCTTCTTATGATAAGAACACACTCGAGCGTATACTCCGGGGAGAAAACTGGTTTCACTGGAACCAGAGGCTTTTTGGAGCAGATATAGGCACAGCAACTCTGACAATGGCAGCGAGGGACAAAACTGTCAACCTGCATATCATTGAGTGAGCGGCAGACAAGGTGGACACCAGAACACTCCACAGCGGCTGATATCTTCCTCCATATCCTACGCTACAACTATCCGAACTTCGCTTTCTCTGCAGACCTGCGCCCATACTGTTGTGACTCTGCATCTTGGCAGCCACGTTGAGAACGAACGTGCAGACGAGGCTTGCCACGATATTGGTTTTAACTCAACAATCTTGCCAGCAAGAGAACCATACTCTACGAAGCAAGGGCATATACGGCATCGACTGAAGGCCCTGCCGCAGAGGCAAGAAGAGCACCATGCTCTACATCAATGTCTCCAGCAAGTTTCTGCAATACCACCCCCATGAAGCCCCCCAAAACCCCTTACTTTCCTTGTCCATCCCGTATGCAAACACGTTTCGCCAAAGCCTCAATGCCCGGAATATACCACTCACACTCGTCGTCTCACATAGACTGAAGGATCCATCTTCAGGTCCCACAATATGCACCGCGTCCTTCCCCTCTGATGCCATGTACGCAAAGTAAACGTGTGTCTTATGACCAACGATCGCAAAGCAGGGCTCCACGGGCCCGCTCTTATCCATCACTCCCGCGCGCCGCGCAAGCTGTATCTTTTTTCGCAAGCTGGCTGCCATCCATATGCTGAGTTGGTATTCGGCTTCGGTGTGATCGCCACTAGCGGACTTGACCTCCACGCAGGAGAAGAGGGCAGTTGTCTTCGTGAAAGCGTCGACCATGTGACTTACGACGGGACTGTCCGCAGCTCTGAGCCGGCTGTAAAGATCTTCAAACCCAGGTGCTGGCATATGAGAGAAAGAGAGTGTGAAGTCAGCTTTGCGGTCGAGGATGAGAGCTTTGCTAGAGGCATCGGGCACGGAGGAGAGGAATTGAGCAGCGATAGCTTGCGACTGTCTGCTCGAACATCAGTAAGGTTTGTCTTCAGCGAGGTGAAGGGCCAGGTACACGCTCTGAAGCCAGAACTTCTCTTCCCCTTCTAGCCTCATCGCAAGCTTCACCAACGGCTGGATCACCTCCATGCACTACGCGTTCTTATCGCGGCCTTTCGACTGCACACTCGCGCATTCAGCCAGATCTGCTTCACCTTCCTCAACATGTACGCTAATCCGGTACGCACCCCACCGTCGGTGAACGGGTCCAAAGGGATCTGCGGTGTGCTCTGGTCCCAGGCATGACGCTCGATCCTTTGGTAATCAAAATCTAGATCTTCCTCAATGAGCTCTCGCAGCTCGCAGGGTATCCAGCCTCTGTCCAACCCGGCTTCCAGCCGCTCCATGACATCCCTTACTCTCCTAGCTGGCGGGCCTTTCAGACCTGAGCTCGGTTCCGTTATTGTCGGGGGGGGGGGGGGGGGTTGCGGAAGCCAGTATGGCAATGTTGTCGCGCGATGGGCTATTCATTCGGCAAGGGCTTCTGGTGCCGGCTTGACTACCAGGCGGACTAAAGGTATTCCTTTCGTTGAGCAACAGCGCGCTCACATTCGAAGCCGCTCCAGCTACCGACATGCTGCTGATTCTTGCAGACAAACAAGCCTTCTGACTTGCAGGATTGGTTAAGGTCCTAATTCGCACACCATAATGATACGATGGAAACAGAATCCATTGTGGTGAACTTGGAGTAAATTCAGTGGAAAATAGGTCGAGATGCATCAGCGAGCCTTGCTTTTGACTGACCCTGTAAAAAGTCAAGTGGGCCGCTAGCCGGAGATCCTAGCGTTGTCCAAGGTAAGCGGTGCTCCTATTGCAGCTGTTTCCGAAGCGATTTTCACATTCCAATGCATCAGCAGGGCAAGATTGGGGGCCAGCGAGGCCAATTAACGATGCGCGAGTACACACAGCTGTTCTGCAGACGTGCTGACAGACTGCGCACAATAGAAGACTTTTCCCGAGCCATACATGCTGTGCGGGCGCTCACGATGGATCGCAGGCGCACTGGGCCACTAAATGCATGACTTACACGGGAGCGGCCCGAAACAACGGTTTACTAACAGCGGCTGACGTGGACTGGCGTGCGGGCAAAGTGGGGCATCGCGTACACGACTCAAGTATAGCGCATGCTGTACGCTTAACATATGACCATAAGTGCCCAGCTGAAGACTCTGGGGAAAACGCCCAGCTGGTCTATACAGCCGCTGAATTGCTCACCCAGATGGCTCTCATCGTCTCTGATGTCTCGACATTCTTCGACCCAGCTCTCTGTGCAAACAACAGGCAGATTGTCGATGGTGCGGTACAAATCTGCCAGAAGGGTGCCAATAATGTCTGCGGCAACTGCAAGCTGGTCCAGGTGAGTTTCACCGTTTTCTCAACTCCTGTTCTCCTGGAATGCCCTCCTGCCCGGCCTCACTAACAAAATCTCAGTACTGCTCCAAACAATGCCAGCTTTCCGACTGGAAGCATCACAAAATATCATGCAAGTCCGCCTTCATGAAGGACTCGTGGGAACCCACTTGGTTTCGCAAAGGCCGACAACCTGCATTCATTGGTGGCGCACCACTCGTCCCGTTCGGTGCACAGAAATATCTTTGGGGCAACATGCCCGCGTTAGATATTTTGAACTCCAAAAACAACGAAGGTGAGATCAAAGTCATTGAAAATGATTTGGCGCTCCTTTTTGCAGCCTCTGGCGATCTTCGTAACGTCGTCACATCTCTCGCGAACCTTCCCGAGACCTACGAGGGAGAATGTCGTGTCGTACTGAACGATAAGGAGTTTATAATCGTGGCGCGGAATATCATCATGCTGATGACAGCTCTGCTGTTGGATGCCAAGGTTGCGGTACCGATGATAATCCATCTCTGGTACTCAGCTATACTTCCTCGTGTCATGGTCGACGTTCTTCAGTTCAGTTTGCTACCTCTGATAGAGGATGTTTGTACCAAGATCAGAAACAGGCCCGATGGCTCAATGCAGGCGAAACAGTTCGCTTTCAATGGCAACAAGCTACGTATTGTGCTCAAAAAGGAAGAGTGGTTCAATCTCGCTAAGTTCTTCATTGTCCCCGAGGCAGTCACTCTAGAGAAATCTCAGATGATCCGCCGTCGCGTTACTCTAGCGCCAGAAAGGGTCGACTACCGTGAGCGTGCCATGTTGCAGTGGCCTTGCGCCCTGAGGGAGGTGGATATACACTTCCGCAGGGAGGGCGTACTTCTTCCGTATGGGTGCTCGATAGCAGCTTTCGACACTCCAAACCCGTAAGCTGTTCCAGAGTGCGAGATGAGGCTTCGACTAATCCACGACTAGGACGCTATTCCAGGATAGTGACTGGCCCATGAAAGACAGCTCAAATCCCCGTGAAGGCTGGTCCTACCACAAATATATGAAGCATGCACCAGTGGCTAAGGCAGATGAACACGGAGCTGTCTTCTTCTATGTGCGCGACCTGTTGAACAGGTTCTGCACCCGTCTCCAAAAAGCCAAGATATCTTTCCAAATGTCTTGTATGGATGCCCGCGATCTTGGACCATACCTGCAAGACATGAAATTCGATCGTATCGAGGTTTGTGCTAGATCTCATTTAAGGTTTATTTCAATCCGGACACCAAAGCTTACCACGCGCAGATTTCAAATATCTGTGACCGTGGCTTCCTTGGACCACATTCTTGCGTCCAGATCTTTTCACCACTCCTCAAGCTGAGGTCTGACAGTCCAAAAGCTGCTCTTCTCATGCTCTTCCTCAATGCCGCTACTGAAACAGAGAATGCCAACAAAGGATCTGATAAGTGGCGATCTGACCTTATGCGTGCTGCGCGTCGTCTCGACAAATACATGCCTCTCGACCGTACGGAACTCGGTCACATCACGAATGCAGGGGATCCTGGCTTCATTCGCCGTACTAGCTGTCATGATATGTTCAAGGACTGGGAACACTGGTTTGATTGTTTCCTGAAGGACAGCGAGTTTGCTACATTCGCACATATACATGGGCTCAAAATCAGGAAGAAGCACGCTATCGTGGAGCCTTGGCCGTACAAGATCGGAGTCCGGACTACAAAGAAAGAATTCGACATATTGCGAGCGGGAAGTGTGACTGGCTATGAGCGTTACATCGAGCTAGAGAGGCAACACAATGAGGATGAGGGATGATGAAGTGGTCACATTCTCTTATCAGCCTAGCTCAATCGGTGGGAATCAAGATCTCAGTATTGACTTCATGGTACAGCCCCATCACAGAACTAGTCAAGCACGCTATCGATTTGCTTCACGTACTAGCTTCTTGAATGTATCCGATCAAGGTTTGGGTGTTGTTGCACAAGCGTAGACAAAACCTTTTCCGGTGGTAAATGGCCGCTCTATCCCAGGGCGGTAACTGTGGATAGTCCGGTCGAAGGTTACCTTCTACGCACTCCATTACCGAGCGCACTTGCATTCCAAGCAGTCTCCTGGGCGTGGGGCAATGTGCGAAATACACTACAGATCAAGGTGAATGGAGTAATGATCTCGATACCTGCGAACCTCTTGTCAGCGCTCCAAACTTTCCGTCAGACGGACAAGCCGACGATACTCTGGGTTGATACCCTGTATATCGATCAATCAAACACTAGTAGGAAGAATCACCAAGGACGCCTCATGAAGGACCTATACACCTCTGCTTACACGTTCCTCGCATGGATCGGTCTTGCGACTACAGAGAGTATTGCCGGCATGACTTGGTTGGAAGAATTTCTGCATCCTGCAAAACATCGGGCGACGGCCAATGACCCTGATGATATCCAAGGGATGTATTAGACTGGTATCGGCGATGTATTGCTCAGACCGTGGTGGACTCGGATGTGGGTGGTGCAAGAAGTGCTTCTTGCGAAGAGAGCATATCTTTGTGTCGGACGTCGTTGCGTGCTGTCTGGCATATCAAGTACCCAAGAACAGCGAATAACTTATGCCGAAGCCTATGTCGAAACTCATGGCGACTCTTCAGTCCATATGGGAACATCTTTTGGCTGGCCAACTTGCACGTCTTCAACGACTGTGGGCCAGACGTGAATGCTGGACGACGCAAAGAATTTGGCCAGAACAAGAGCAAACCCCGAGTCCCTTGCAGGCTCTTGTGCTACTGCGAGATCGTGAATGTACTAATCCTCGAGATCGTATCTTCGCCATTCTTAGTCTAGTGAGACACGAGGATGCTCTCAGCAATCCTGCGGATTACTCCCTTTCCATCGAAGAGGTCCACAAGCGTTTGGTATGCACCCGCATCAAAGCTTATCGGATTCTGCAGATCCTGAGTTGCGCTGCTGGGGTACCTTCCTTGGATGCATCCGACGGCATGGCTCAGACCTGGAGTCCCCTTTGTAGATGGTCACGATCGAAGTCTCGTCTGACGGGAAACTCCAATGCATCAATTCACCTGTGCTCGCGACTATCCTATACCGCTGGGTGTCAAGTTGGTACGCCACGAGGAGTGTCGCAAGTTCAGTGCGATAGGGAAAGGCAGCCACACCCAGTCGTCTCCACCAGCCAAGGCATGGTTTTCAAAGGATACAAATTTGACACCATAGCCCTTGGAGGCTTTTGTCTGGACGTCAGATCGCTCTGGAATTGTGTGCAAACGAAAACGGGGGTGGACTCAGACGGCGATTCATACGAGGATTATAACAATTGATGGAGTGTATGCCCCCACCCAGAATTGGTACAGAAACCAAGCGCCTGTATCTTATTGGCTACTCTACAACAGACACCGTGAAGCATTACCTGGTACCAGGTGTCAGACCCTGATCCAGGTGTTTACAGCCTCTCACGGTAGCTGCAGATGTGCTCTACGTCACGAACTACATCACTGCCCCACATACCCAGGGTACGGATACTGTTAGTGTAGCCGCAAACACACGTACCAGCCAATTAGATCTAAGCTCTCTAATTGTGTACTAAGATAGGGTGGGCGCATACATTCTGGCAAGCACCGATACTAGTAGCAACTTGCTTTCTATCTCGAGTTAGCGTACGAAAATCCGACTTGTGAGCATTTGTGTGATAAACAACATATCTCGCTCGAGCAGTTCGCAGGCCTCTTCCGCACCGATGGAGGAGAAGCTTTCGGATGCTCTGATCAGAACTTTGTTCGCAGGTTCGGTGGCCTCCTTGGGCGAGGCTCGTCATTGGCAAGCACAAGAGATGTTGTATGCCGCCACCAGTCACTGTTCTCTCTTCCTCACAAGCAAAGGGAAGGTTGGTACTGGGTTCGAAATACTGTCGACCAGGCGATGTTGTTTGCATCTTCTACGGGGGTGACGTTCTATTTATCCTCCGCAGATCAGCAGACAGATACGAGGAAGAATTCTTAGTCGTCGGAGAGGCTTGTGTTGACGGGGCTATGGAAGGGCAGATGATACGCGAGTTGGATAGTGACAAGTATGAGAAGCAAATGTTTCAGCTCGTGTAGAAGGTATACAGAGCGATGCAAATAGCAATGAGACCTTTCATAGATGTCGACTGCCTCAGCACGCGTATTGCATCTGAAATCAAGGTCGATGTGCTGTAGGTAAGATGCATTGTAAGAGTCAAAGGCTGTTGCATGGGTATCTTACTTTAATCCTGCCACAATATTCTAATCTCACTGCACCCTTTGCTTTCCTTCATGGTACCTCGGGCATCTAAATCGTGTTCATCCCATCCCCCCTCTCTTCGATCCACCATCCTTCCCATCCCCGTCCCCTCCTCACACACGCCCATCTAGTCCCCTGTGTTCAACTCCAAATCAATCTGCACCCCATTACTAATCGCATAGTCCGCCAAACTCAGACTATCATGAAACGGTCGTTCGCCCTGCCTCTTGAGCATAATCTCATGCACCGGGCGCCCGATCTTGGCCGCCACCATCGCCTTCAGTACCTTGACAGGATCTGACGGGAGGCAGGGGACTTGCGTTTTGGTGCCCAGTCGGTCGTTTACGGTGACGATGATCATGGCTTCGCCGGTTGATGCGGTGGTGGAGGAGGTGGGCTTCTTGTCTTTGGGGGGGTTGTCTGAGCGTGGACGGCGGTCTCTACTCCGGCTCCGTCGACGCCTGTCGGAGTGGTCGTCACGACGGTCCCGGTCATCCCTTCGTCTCTCGTCGCGTCCACCGTACTGGTCTCCCCTCCTCTCATCGCGTCCACCGTACCGGCCTCCCCTCCTCTCATCCCTGCTGTCCCTCTCGTCGCGCCTGTCTCTGTCTCGCCGGTCGAAGCGCCCATCCCTCCCCTCACCCCTCCTCCTATCGTCCCTGTCGTCGCGCCGTCTCGAGTCAAGGGAGGACGAGTCCTTTTTGTCGTTCTTCCATTTCAGGCCCGCATAGTTCTTCGGTTTGCGGGGCGCGGGACTGCGGCTTCGACGCGGAGAGCGGGAGCGCGAGCGCGAGCGGGTGCGCGGTTCTGGCGCGCCCTCTTCTGCGCGTGCTGTGCGGGGAGGCGAGGGTGATGGCATGTCTGGCCGCGATATTGGCTTTTGGGGGTTGCGGTGTGAGGCTTCGGAATGGATTTGGGAGGCGCTGCTTGAGGCTGGGGCGATCACGGAATAGGTGCGTTGTGTTGTTGGTGTTGAACGATGTCAAAGTTCGAGCGCCTGAACTTTCCAGCTTGAGCTCGGACCGCGTTCCCCCCAGTCTCGGGCTCGCTTCTTCCCGCATCGTAGGCGCGTCGCGTCGTCCTTCCCTCCACCTCTCGGCTCTACACTGCCCACCCTCCATGGGAACGTCAAACTCACAATCCAAAACCAAACCCACGATGATACTACGATGGTCCTAGCCCTCCTCGCGCGCCTCACAGCGCCGCCCACTCAGACCCTCCGCACCCTCCGCCCCACATCCTCAACTGTATCCTTCACCGTCTCCACCCGACCAGTGCCTACAACCCTCGCCGCAAAGCTACGCTACTACGTCGGCCTGCTAACACGGCTCCTGCTTGGAGTGTGTGCAGTCTTCGCTTTGTGGGTGAAGTGGCGCATTAGCTACGGGCAACCCACAGACGTCTTGCTCTGGTTGCTGGGCGGACCGCAAACGGCCGCATTGCTGAAGGGTACTGGGAACGTGGGGTGGCAGTATGTTGGCCCTGGAGCAATCGTGGTGCTGCTCTTGGTGCTACGAAGAGGGCACACTGGTAGAGTTTCCTTTGGGTGCGCACATTGAGTGCTCACTGACGCTACACAGAAGAGTCTCTAACCCTCCTCCGCGACCTGGGCGTACAAACGTCGTCTTCCGCATCCACGTTCCTCCAGCCACCGAGCAGTCGCTTCATTCCCACGAGTGACATCCAGGACATCTTCATACACGAGGCGTTTCGAGGATTCGAGGTCCGGTTCTATCTCGCCATAGTGGTGAAGGGCGAAGAGGATATCGTTGTCGTGTTTCCGAGCCTGCTGCCGAGGAGGGCGATGCTGGAAGAGGTATGGAGGGGCGCAAGGAAGTGTTTGTGGGAGAATGGAGGAGGAGGAAGAGGGGGAGAAGGAGGAGGGGGAGGAGGGAGGATGAAAGAGAAGGCTGGGATAGGGATGTAGGTTAGTTTGGTGCCAGGAAGAGTGTGCGTCACTAAGATGTGTGGCCTTGAGGGTGGGTTTCTTTGCATTCTCTTCATGTCGGCTGGAGCGGGCTAGTCTCCAGCGTCTTCGTCGTCAGCCTTCCTGTACCGGTTCGGATCCAGGCCTTTCTTCTTCGCATACCGCTCGTTCACCACCTCCACCGGCTCTTGCCTCTCCCTATCCAGAACGGGGAGGTAGTTGCCCTTCGCCCTGCCAAAGTTGCCTCCGTCAAACACTCTCGGACCACCCCTGGCAGCCCCTACACTCTGTTGCCCAACCGGAAGTTCCTTGTCAAGCGTGCTGTCCCCTAGCCCCGCAATCCTATCCAAAAGCAGCCCGGACAGCGTCTCCTCCATCTTGTTCCCCCTCCAAACCTCCCACACGTCATCCACCACGCCTCCCCTCCCCCACTTCCCCCTTCCCATACTACTCGGCCCACCCTTGAGCGTCTTGCTACTCTTCGGCTCCACACCCCCCTCATCGCCGACATAGACCCACTCCAGCCGATCCTCGTACCCCGTTTCCCGCTCTTCGCTGGACTGGACTTCCGATGCGTGCGGGAAGATGCAGTCCCACAGGACCAGCGGGGCGTCGGATGCCATTTCGTATTTCGGGCGTGTGGGGTTCTTGTCCATGTCGAGGAGGGATGTGACGAGGGAGGGCGGCTCGAGGCCCTGTCCGATCAGGAACAGGATTGAGACTATAGAGCGGACTTGGTGCCAGAGGAACGCGGAGCCATGGAGTGTGAAGGCGTACATCTTCGGCCGCTCGCCCGCTACTGGGGGCGTGAGGGCCGAGTGTTGCAAGAACGAGGGGACCGAAAGAGGAGAGACCTCGTCGATGGAAGCGTGGAAGATCCGCCGTTTGAAGTTCGTAAGTTGTTTCGACGCATCGATCTTACAAAAGTTCCGGAAATCATGCAGGCCCACCAGTCTATCGCAGCCTTCCTGCATCGCCTTCGTGTCCAGCCAGCCTTCGCGCATCGGCACGTTGCCAGATGCTGGAGTGGAGGTGGAGGTGGAGGTGGAGGTGGAGGTGGAGGTGGAGTTGGAGTTGGAGTTGGAGTTGGAGTTGGAGTTGGAGTTGGAGTTGGAGTTGGAGTTGGAGTTGGACTTGTACAGCCCGGACGAGCCGGGCACGGGCGCGAAGCAAGGGTTCGTGAAGAAGTACTTGTAGCGTCGTTCTTTGCAGGAGAAGCGGGCGCTGAAATCCGCGGGTGGGTTCGGGCACCAGGCGTAGATGCGGATGTCTGGGGGGAGGACGCGGTTGAGGAGTTGGATGTAGGGGAGTTCGTCGGTGAGGTCGTTGAAGGGCTTTGTTGCGGGCTCACTTTCGGGGCCAAGGAGGTCTGCCTCTTCGTCTTCGGTTGCGTTGTTCTGGTCTGACGACTCTGTGGGGTTGGGGTTTGGCAGGGGTCTGTTGCTGCGCACGCGGATGCCGATGACCTGCCCGAAGGCGCTGACGCCTCTGTCCGTCCGCCCGCACTTCGAGTACTCGCAGCCCTCCCAATTGATATCTGCGCCGTCTCTGTCCCAGGCCGCGAACGTCTTCCTGTCGACCCTGCTGTAGTCTGTGTCGCTGCCCTCCGGTGGGGTGGGGTTGATCACGCGAGTCTTGACCAGCGCCTTCCACAGCTCCTCTTCGATCGTCGGCAGCGGGGTCTTGTTGTTGTTGTGGTGCTCGAAGCCATTGTACTTCTGCCCCAGGTATGCGAACTTCAGCGCAATGAGCCGTGTGCTGTACTTGGACGCATCGAACGCCTTCGGTGGAGCTTTGGCCGGTTTGCGGAACGGAACTGGTCTCGACTCGTCTTCTAGTGGCGGAATTGCGGTTGTTGTAGCTTCGCCAGACGCGTGTACTGATGTCGCCTCGTTCCCCTTGACCAGCTGCTCCAGCTCTTGTATGCGCGCAATCAACTGCTGCTGCGGCCATTTCTCGTAGCCCTCGGCCATCACTTTTCTTGCAGCCGGCGCTCTCTCGGCCCGTTGCACGCGGAGCGGGACTCTCGAGCGTTGGTGGAAGCTGCGTCGCCTGCAGAAGAGACGGTGCAAGGACTGCTGGAACTCGGGGAATGCGACTGCGTGGGGCAGCGGGGTGAATAGCTGCCGCATTGCAGGGTGGGATGCGAGAGTCACTCACCTCTTTTTCCATCGTGACGCTCATGCAGGGTCCAGCGCTACCCGACTGCCGTCCACGCCTCATCTTCGACCCCCCTCATCCTTCTCCTCGTCCTCATCCATCATCATTGGTGTCTAGCCCTCGGTATCTAAGATGCTGCAGCCTCAGGACAGACAAGCATGCTAGCACGATAGTTGTGTTGGCCTTGCACAGTCACACGAGATGACGCACGGGAGGGTACCCGTGGACGGTACCTCAGCAGGCAACCGCTCAGGTCTCGCGCCGTATAAGGAACACCGGTTTTCCGGTCGAGCGCGCTACGGTGGCCTCCTCTTTCTCCTTGATCGAGCTCGTGGTAGCGTTCGACAATGATGAGGAAGCATCGAGTCTCACATCCTCGAGAGGTCTCGACTTGTCGTTGGCCGAATCACGAGGCAGGCACCCCTTTGCATTGGATGACTGGTCCAGGCGGCATTTCCGCGCTCTGGGAGGCCTCAGTGTGGCCTCAACCATGATTCCCTTGGTGCGGTATTAAACATACATACATACATACCCCCTCATTGCCCTTCTCTTCCTCTTCACACTTTCCCTCTCCGAACTGCTGTCACCGATATCCACTGAATTACACTTCCGAGCTCCCCAGGTCCACACTGTCATTCCACCACCCTCTCCAACCAAGAAAATAATTAGAGGCTACTCATCAACATGTACGGCAGCTTTGGCTGTACACCAGGCCGTCGTGAGCCCATTTGCGGACTCTACTACAATGTGCCACGCTTCGGGGGCACAGAAAAGGTCTATTTTCCGCAAGTCGAGGTCAAGGTACATGCCAGCATCCTTGCGACCACGTCCCGCACAGTACTCGAACAGAGCTTTGTAAACCCTTCAACCACCAGAGGTATCAGAGAAGTCCGCTACGCATTCCCACTCTACGATGGAGTGAGCGTGGTAGGGTTTTCATGCCAGGTAGGCAGTCGTCTGGTTGTCGGTGAGGTCAAGGAGAAGGAGAAGGCAAAGCAAGTCTACAGAGACGCTGTTGCGCGAGGTGAGACAGCAGGCCTACTCGAGCAGCTACCTGAAGCATCAGATGTCTTTACCACGACTATCGGCAACATTCCGCCGGGTGCAAGGGTCGTCGTCAACATCACTTATCTTGGCGAGCTGAAGCACGACATGGAAGTTGATGGTGTCAGGTTCACTATCCCTACCAGCATCTGTCCGCGGTACGGAACTGTTCAAGGAGTCCACTTCGACTCGCTCCGCCAAATGGACGGCACAATCGCAATCACTGTGGATGCTGAGATGGCGGAAGGCTCATTCATCCAGAAATTGCAGTCGCCAACACACCCCATTTCCATGTCCATGGGCACGACATCAGTTGACCCTGATGCTACTCCGTCGATGAGCAAGGCGTCAGCCACGTTGAGCCTCGGCGTAGCGCATCTCGAAACTGACTTTGTCCTGCAAGTCATCGCGAAAGACACTGGCATCCCGAAAGCTATCCTCGAGACTCACCCCACGATTTCGAACCATCGAGCACTGATGGCGACGCTTGTTCCCAAGTTCGCCCTCCCTCCGGAGAAGCCAGAGGTTGTGTTTGTTTGCGATCAGAGTGGTAGTATGGGGGGTTCTAGTATGAATCTTGCCATTGAGGCGCTTAAGGTCTTCTTGAAGTCTCTTCCGGTCGGTGTTAAATTCAACATATGCTCCTTTGGCAGCCGGCACTCTTTCTTGTTCCCAAGGAGCGCCTCATACGGCCAAGATACACTTGCCAACGCCACTCGTCATGCTGAGAGGCTTCAAGCCAACTATGGTGGCACGGAGATGCTCGCGCCTCTACAAGCGACCATAGAAAACCGATACAAAGACATGCCACTCGACATCATCTTGCTGACTGATGGCGAGATCTGGAACCAACAAGATGTGTTTGACTATCTAAATGAGCAAATTCAAGAGAACAAGTCTCCGATCCGAGTCTTCACTTTGGGGATTGGAAGTGGAGTGTCCCACTCACTCATCGAGGGAATTGCGAAAGCAGGCAACGGCTTCGCACAGTCCGTACAACAAGGAGAGAAGATGAGCAGCAAGGTTGTGCGAATGCTCAAGGGCGCTCTGTCTCCGCACGTCAACGACTACACGCTAGAGGTCAAGTACCTGGCCGCCGAAGAGAGTGACGACTTCGACATCGTTGAGAAGGTGGCAGACAGCTTGAAAGTCAAGCTCGACCTGAAGGACGAGGAAGGCCTCACGAAAATCGTAAGCACCTATCGTGGAACATACGCCGGGCTCAGACTAATTACCATCAGAAGAAACCGAAGAAGCCGATCTCACTATTCGATACCTCTGCAGACCCTGACCAAACCATCCTATCCACAGCAACCTCAACCGGAGAAGACCGCTACGCCCATCTCCCCCCTATCCCAGCCCCCAAAATCCTTCAAGCACCACAATCCATCCCGCCCCTCTTCGCATTCAACCGCACAACCATCTACCTCCTCCTCAGCCCCGGTGCGCCCCATGCAACACCAACGTCCGTCATACTCCGCGGTACAAGTACCCACGGCCCTCTTGAACTCGAGATCCCCATCCAAGCCCTCTCCACACCAGGCGAGACAATCCACCAACTTGCCGCCAAGAAAGCTGTATCCGAGCTCGAGCAGGGCCGAGGCTGGCTCGCTTCCGCACTCGATACAGGTGGGCAACTGCTCAAGACGCGCTTCGATGGACGCTTCAGCGATATGGTTGAGCGCGAGGCCGTGCGTTTGGGTGTGCAATTCCAGGTTGGCGGGAAGTGGTGTTCGTTTGTCGCTACTGAACAAACATCAGCGCAGGAATCCGATGGTTACGCGATGGACGAGCACTGGGACTACCTGGAAGACGAGCAGCCTGCAGCGCCCGATCTCGCGTCCCCGGGGATGAGCGCGAATCGAGTGAGGAGAGCGCAGCGGGAACAGATGCAACAGCAACAGCATTTTGCTCAGGCGCAGCAGCAACAGCAGTTTGCTCAGGCGCAACAGCAACAGCAATTTGCTCAGGCGCAACAACGAGCTAGCCAAGCGACTGGCCTGTTCGGCTCGGCGCCATCGATTACGCAGACGCCGCTTCTTTTTCGTGGAAGTCGGGGCGGTGGAACAGGCGGGATGACTAGGACGGGCGGGAGAGGAGGAGCTCGAACAGTTCACCAATATCCGAACACGATGATGCAGCAGCAGTCCATGCCACCTAAAAACCCTTCGGCTTCGCTTTTCAGAGCCTCTCACTCGCCTGCTCCATCTAGTGGCGGTCTTTTCGGTGCAGGTACTGAAAGAGGCGGCCGCACACTACCTCCCGGCACAACTTCGCACAAACGTTTCCAAACTTCATCCGGGAGTCCTATGTCTCAGGTGCGGATATCAAAATCAGCCCAAATAGCACCTCCCTCTTCATCCTCGCTCTTCAGCGCCCCCTCTGCCTACGGCGCACCTTCACTCCCCGCCGCACCCGCCGTATCTAACGCACTGCGCGACTGCCACATGGGCAACATGATCCTGGGGCAGTACCAACCCCCCTCCGCATTTGTCTCTCCTCCGTTTGCAGGATCTCAACCACCACTGCCGGAAAACGTCGACTTCCACATCGGCATGGATCTCTCCAACGGCGACGCAGCGCTCGAGAATTTCGATTTTGACGCCTTCCTACACACCGGGGATGGCAGTGATTTCGGCAGCTTCGCCGGCTTTGATGACACTGGCAAGAAGTCTGGATCCAAGAAGCGTCGCAGCATCAAGCGCAGCGAGATTGAGAAGCGATCCTACTCCCAGACCTCGCCCTCATACTCTCCCGCCTCTCCGTCATACCCCCCAATATCCCCCTTATACTCCCCCCAATCCCCCAGCTTCCTTGATATCTCACCATCTCAACCCTTCCCACCCTCCACAACCACCACCTTCACATCCACCGAAACCCTCCACGCACTAATCGCCCACCAATCTTTCTCGGGTTGTTTCCCGTACCACCCACGCGTCCTCGGATGGCTCGCCATCTCCGTTGCAGACTTCCAACGCGTCGTGCGGGATACTTGCCTTGTCAATGATACGTCGTTGCCGAGTGACCTACGGGAGGAGAAAAGAGGGCATTTGCTCACCACTGCGCTGGTGATCATTTACATGCAGAAGAAGTTGTCGGAGTTCAAGGACGAGTGGGAACTGGTTGTTGAAAAGGCTAGGGACTGGTTGGAGGAGGGGCGGAAGGAGTGTGATGGGGGTGCGGATGTGTTTCTTGAGGCGGCGGAGAAACTGATTCAGGGTGGTGGGTGAAAGAGGAAGTGGAGGGAGTGATGGTAGGTGTGAGACGGGGTACGCATTTGATGGTGATTGTGTTGATTGGTAGTATGTATTTGCTCTTCACACAGAAACAAACTGAGTTGAAGCATCTTCCCCTGACCAGCATATTCGAACCAACATTGACTCCTCGCTTCGACCCATGCCGTTCCCGCGCTGCTCAGTGTTCCTCCACCCCTTGTCCAAACAAGCACGCCAGGACGATGGCCATGCATGTGTGCATGATTGCGAGCGATGCGTGTGTATCGATCGATGACAATGTGGATGCGAAGTATGAATGGTATCGCAGCGCCCGGAAAGCTCCGTACTCTGTGGCAACGACAGCGATGACAACGGCTCAATACTGACAGCGTATCGGGTTGCCTAGGACAAATCGACACTGGATCTCCGCGTCACGAGCGACGAGATGAACGACCAGCCATACCTGACATGTGTTTCGCACCGCCGAAGTTGCACATTGCGGAGCTGGAAAACCTCGGCGCGCAGACTGGCGCATGTCGCTTCGAGATCCGCATTGCACTCTTGGAGCGAGGACTTCTGAAGCGCTGGTGCAATCCCATCGACGCCTGCACAGGTGTCGCTCGGGATGCCTCTGAGGGACGGATGAAAAGGGTGGGACTCACTCTTGGAAAAGATGTATCGAGAGATTGTATCGTAAGGATGTCGAGAAGGCCTAAGATCGTACCGGTATGTTTTGAGTTGAGCGGTATGCTTCGAGGTTCTTGGTGGTCAACACGCACCAGACTCGGTACGTGCAAAGTGGCTTCAATAAATCGGTGTCAAAGCTGATTCTGGAGGTCTTCACTATGTTCACCAGATTTGCATGTTCTCGAATTCCTGTTTCAGGTTCTTGAAGCCGACTCTGTAGGCACTCAGCACCCGCAAACTCTCACTCCGCTCCAGGGTTGGAGGTCCCCCTCTTTTCAATTTCAGATCCTTCACAGCTGACCCTGGAGGTATTCACTAATCCTAACACCCTGGCTGAGCTGCAGGATTGGAACCTCCGGTGTTAGCGTTCATTCACTCAAGCGTCACAATGCATTTTGGTGGCTACAACGTGTTGTGAACGTGTCGTTCCGCTATCCAAAACCCAACCTCCACCAAGCGAGATCACCCTCGGGAGCGAGCCCTTGCGGCCAAGCTCAACTGAGAAGTTCTCAAACCTGATGGAGGAGGGGATGGCTTGAAGACTACAGTAGATGAAGAGGAAAGTACTCCAATCCCGAAACAACCTTCAATAACGCCAAAACCTTGTATCATCGCTATTGCAAACCTATGCAAAACGACCGGGGTATCTCATCATAAATTCGTCAAACTCGTAAATTGCCTTCAGATTGGCGAAAGCTCCTCCTCCTCGGAGTCGTATGTGGTGGTTGGCATTGACCAGTTCATTGCCAAAAGTTTGGCCTGGAGACCTTCAGAGGTAGAAATCGCTGCGAGAGCAGCGTCAAGTTCTGGATCGTCGAATACAAGTGGCTCGACCTCGGGTACTTCCCCAAATATCTGGGTGATTTTGAAGGGAGAATCACCGGCATCAGAGAGTAGGCTTGGAGACGGGTAGCTGACTTGTTGAAGGCGACTTGGCTTATGAGGTGTATGCTTCATCAATTTTTGTCGCTGTCGTTCCACCTCCTCATGATGTGTTGTATTCGGCAACGAAACGTGAGAGGGGGTGGGCGCGGGAGGAGGAGCCTGAGTCCAGACCGGCTGTGCACGGATTTCATCCTCATCCTCGGAATCAGAGTCCGGGACACTGAAAGAGCCATGTGTGGGGTCATGAGCCCTCTGGGGGCCTTCAGAGTTATCGGAGAGGTGAGTCTCGTCCTCGTCCTGACGCTGAATGCCTCCAGCCTTCAGCTCACGCTGGAGGTTCTCGCGATCGTTGACGGCGGCATCGTGACCGCGCAGCTCCTTGAAGACATTGCCGCCTTCTTGGTGGTGGAGTGGCGTGTCGAACATTGGGGAAGGGTCGATAGAGCGACGGGGTTGGAAGTCCAGGGTGGAGGCAGTCGAGGTACCGAACACCTCATTGAGTGAGGCGGGCATGTCGTCGTCGATAGAGGTGGCGTGGGCAGTCTTGGTCTTCTTGGTCTCGTGCTCCTCTTCTTCGGTCATGGATGTGTACACAGCCCAGGCAGGGACTACGTCGTCCTCCTCGAGGTCCAGGACATCCTCTGGGAAGCTGAAACCGGACTGCCATGGCTTGCTCGAAGGAAGATGCTTGAGATCGCGAAACAGGACAGGGGTCTCAAGTCGCTTTCGCTTTTCGCCGGCGGTGGAATCATTGCGAAGGTCGGCGGCAATCTGCGTGGCCCATGCGGTGGCCTTGTTGAGGTCTTGCGCATCAACGCCGTGAAGAAGGGCTTTGATGAGGCGGTTCGGCTTCTTAGCTTTCTTGGTTAGACGCTTGGGGCGCTCTCCGACGGGCGTAGGTGGCATCGAAAGGACCTCAGTCATTGTGTCGGCTGGAGGCTGTCGTGATGGTGTGGGTGATGTTGGTGCTGGCGTTGAAGACCCGAAGAGGTTCTTGAGGGCAGTGAATGGTGAAGTGAAGCTGCTGAATAGATTCCTGGATGGAGTCGACGGCTTCTGGCTGGGGGTCGGGGAGGGAGAGTTGGGCGCAGGTGTGGCCTCGATCTCGGGGGCGGGAGTAGAGGACTCGGGGACCTTGGAGGCCTCCTGGACATGCCGAAGCAGAGCCATTGCAGACTCATCGCCAGTCATGAATGCTGACTTGGCCGGCTCTGACTGATCGACGTCAAAAGAGTCGAATTCTGAGATTGGCGCGTTAGCTTGAGCCGTGAGCATCGTTAGCAGGTCATGTTGCTGGCGAAGTTTATGCTCGAGCTCGGAGATGTGAGCGCGGAGCCGAGAAACCTTGTTACGCAGGTCATCGCATGTTGCTTCGGATTTCGCAAGGCCTTCAAGGAGTGGCTCTCGAAGCTGCGACGCGATATGGTCGAAGCCTGCAAGAGGAAATTCGATCAGGGTGCTCGAGTGGGAGGGATAAGAAAGTTGGGGCTCACTCTTGGTAAAGAAAATGGGGGTCTCCTCGTCATCCTCCTCTTCGACTGGACTTGTCTGCGCAGGAGCAGGTGTGGACGCAGTTGCCTTCCTCGAGGTAGTCCGTTGCCTTTTTGCAGGTTGCTCATCTAAGGCGCGTAAGGGTGATGCGGCTTCCGTCGTCGTAGAGCGGAGCCGGCGCTTGTTAGTCGCGGGGGCGGGTGTAGACACGACCGCGTCAGAACGCGTGGCGGGCTGCGCGTTGGCGCGTGTATTGGATGTGTTTTTGGTGGGTGTGGATTCGCCCTGTGCCTTGGATGAGGAAGCTCTGGAAGGCGCAGCCTTGCGCTGTCCGGCGCGCGTGCGCTTGCTGCGCGTCTCGACAGTGACGACCTCCTCGGTGACTTCAGTAATCGCGGCAGCGCGACGCGTGCGACGTGTCGACATTGCACTGCAGTAAAAGTTAGCGGGCGCATTGCGCAGCTGCGGGAAGTGACTTGCAAAGCAGTTGTGATCTGTCGCGCGATCGCTGCGAAATCGAGAGTGTTGGAGTGTTGTGTGGGTTGCAGTTGCTTTGAGCGGGATGGTGTTGGGAGTGCTTGCGCAGAGAGACGTGAAAGCTCGAAAGTTGAAAGTTCGATGTCGAGGAAGAAGGCGCGTTCGGCCGAGCACTTATACGAGTTTGCGCACAGGCCACCTCGGCAGAACTCTGACCGCTCAGGCTAGCCAGCACACCATGACGGCAACTGAGCTTCTGCAGCAGTACTCTATACCATTGCATCATGGAGGGCCTTTACTACAACGTCAAGTACGGGTATGTGCAGCATGTGCAGCTAGGTCTCGGCCTCTTCTGATAAATTCAACAGCTACATCGAGGGCGTTGTGCGCGGCTACCGCAATGCGCTGCTCACCAGCCAGAACTACAGCAACTTGACGCAATGCGAGACCATCGACGGTAAGCTTTGCTGCGGTGGTGCGTTTATCCAGACTATCTGACGTCAAGGTGTAGACGTCAAGCTGCAGCTCTCGCCAGCGTATGGAGACTTCCTCGCCTCCCTGCCTCCTAACCCGTCGACATCTGCGCTCGCCGCCAAAACCACCGACAAGCTCGTCGCAGAGTTCCGCTACATCCAGGCCAACGCTACCGGTTCGCTCTCGAAGTTCATGGAGTACCTGACCTACGGATACATGATCGACAATGTTGCGCTGCTGATTACGGGTACGCTGCATGAGAGAGACACTCGTGAGCTGTTGGAGCGGTGCCACCCCCTTGGCTGGTTCGAGACAATGCCGGTGCTGTGCGTGGCTACCAACATCGAGGAGCTTTACAACTCTGTTCTGATCGAGACACCGCTTGCGCCGTACTTCAAGGGCTCGCTCAGCCACCAGGATCTGGATGAATTGAACATCGAGATTATCCGTAACACCCTATACAAGAACTACCTCGAAGACTTCCACAATTGGGTCAACACTGACCCCGAGATGGCCGGAACGCCCACATCAGATGTCATGTCCGAGGTTCTGGAGTTCGAGGCGGATCGCAGAAGCATCAACATCTCGCTGAACTCGTTTGGCACCGAGCTCTCCAAGGCAGACAGGAAGAAGCTGTACCCCGCTTTCGGCAAGCTGCACCCTGAGGGAACCACGATGCTTTCACGAGCAGATGACGTTGAGGGTGTGCGCATCGCTGTGGAGAGTGTCGCAGAGTACAAGAGCTTCTTCGACCAGACAGGGCTCAGCCAGGGTGGTGGTGGCGGTGTTGGCAACATGGCTGGCGGCACAGGCGGGGAATCCAGAAGCTTGGAAGACCTGTTCTACCAGAAAGAGATGGAGATCTCGAAGTTGGCGTTCACCTACCAGTTCACACACGCCGTTGTCTATGCGTGGGTCAAGTTGCGCGAACAGGTGCGTACCACATCTCAAAACATCCAGCAACTTCTGCTAACGCATCGACAGGAAATCCGCAACATCACCTGGATA
This sequence comes from Macroventuria anomochaeta, assembly GCF_010093625.1. Lineage (NCBI taxonomy): Eukaryota > Fungi > Ascomycota > Dothideomycetes > Pleosporales > Didymellaceae > Macroventuria > Macroventuria anomochaeta. Next base: position 371,054 of record NW_022985395.1, on the reverse strand, counting down.
GCCGAGTGCATCGCGCAGAACCAGAAAGAGCGCATTGGCAACTACATCAGTGTGTTCTAAGCTCAGCACCTGTCGTAGTTGTAGCATATTTGATTTGACCATGGAGCGTATTGGGTGGCGTCAAGGTTCGGTTCGTATATCCAGACTCAGCTCATTAGAATGTACATGTTCGTGAATGCGTTGCTTGTCTCTGTTGTTACCTAACTCTCTCACTTGCCATCAATTGCTCCCCAGGCAACTGGCTGCATCACTCAATTTCATTAAGTGTGGTTCTATATTCCTTTCGAAGTTGTGGCTTCACATCTGGTCTGGCTTCGCTTGTGCGTTTGTTGGTCTACAGCTACCGCGTACTGGACGTGTGCCTTCCTGTTGTTGTGAGTCGAGCCACCTGGGCACGATTCACTCTCACCTCGACGTCCTTCAGATCTTACATATCACGTCCCACTCTATTCTCGTCCTGTCTCATACCGACCTTGCCTCTATTCACTGCAGTCTAGGTATTCTTCAGACTCGTCTTCTGCCAGCTCGCCTTGAGGCCGCCCTTCCATCGTTGACGTCGTCACCGTGCTTCATTGACAGGTAAGTTTAGCGGCCGCACTATGGCTAGATACGCCGCCATACGACAGCGGCCGTATGATTACGATGAACCGTACAAACCGCTTCCTCGTCCACGAGGTGGCTCAGCCGTTCCCACCACCACCAAGCAGGAAGCTTGCGGCTGGTGGGTTGGCGGCGAGTGGATCGAGCAGCCACCTCCGAAATCTTACAACCCCGAGCAGCGCAGCCGCTTGTCGCCCATTATCATCGACAACGGTGACGACAGCGATTGCTACGAGGTGCCCCCTCCCGCTCCCCAGACAGCCAAGGCTAGTCGAGCGTCACGAAGCGGACGCGTCTTCGACTTCAACAACAGCGAGCAAGCCCTTACCTGGGCGATAAGGCGAGACGACAATCAGAAGTACCAGGTGGGGTTCCCATTTCTGTGTAATTCAGATCATGAGGGTGCCTGGAGGCATCCAGCATATCTTCACACCGCCACTGACAGCAACTAGGTGCGGTGCTTTGCCGATTATGCCGATGACGAGCTGCTCTCATACCTGGCGGAGAGGTCAATCTCCAGAGGCTTTCTCCAGGAGATCGACCAGTTTCTGTGCGGTCACCCCGAGATTGCAAACTGCCCCGAGGGCCGCGAGACAATCCTGCAGCTCAACACGTTGTCGCCGTTGGAGGCATACAAATACTTTTTGCGAGGATACACCCGTCCAGCGCGATATGTTGATGGCGTCGTGAAGTCGGAGTACTTCACGCTTCCCGCAAACTACCCCTACCGACCCCTCCGTACTAAGATCGATCCCGAGCTCGTAGATTTTTTCGAAGGTTTCGAATACAGGTGGGATATCATCGATCGCATCGACCAAGCCGTGCGTGGAGGCATTCAAGAGCTTTCCCTAGGCCGGCCATTACCCTCGGGCTACCAACGTCTGATATGCTATGCTCTATGGGGCAACCCGTCAGATGCATACAAGTGGTACGAGTATTCACTGCAGGAAGAGTATCTGCCACACAGATACCTACCGGAGCACGTCGTACTTGGCCATGTGCCAAAGCTCGCAGGTAAGATTGATCCGCAGCCATCGTCACTGAATACCTCCAGGTGCCACATGGACGTGAGGTCTCGAATGGCGAGAGCAAACGATGAAGGAATAGGTGAGGACCTCTGTACAGTGCCGCGGACACCCCCAGGGCGGTGTTTCGGAGCCCTGAGCGTAACCCATAAAACTCTGAGCTGTGGATCTACTGACATGCCTTCAGACGTGCTTGAGGCCCTCCTGACAGAGTTCAAAGGAGCACTCATTCGCAGCTGCTTTCGTCGCATTGACATCGGCAACATGTATGAGCAAGCCAAAGATCGCTTGGAGAACGAGCGACGATACCCGACAGGCAAGTAATGTGGAGAGAGCAGGAGCCTGCGATGATCTATGAAGAGGTCACTGACATAGTCTAGGTGTTGACATCGTAGACCTGATTATGAACGAGATACCTGCTCAGCGCCCTGCTCGCCGCCTGTATGTCAAAGACAACCAGTACACGCGTCCAGACCCGAATCAGTTCGCATTTAAAGCGGCGGCATCGCGATCTGGTCGCAAAAGGAGGAACAACAAGGCCCGGGTGAAGAACGTGCCTACCGTGCTGCGCGCTCAAGCAGCCGAATTGTGTTCAGCAAGGACGAACTTGGAGCGCGCCTACAACCAAGAGCAGAACGTTCAGGACCTCTCGTCACGATGCACAGGCGTGACTTTCAACTTCCCTGAGGTCACCGCTGCCCGGGCGAGAGCTGAGCGCCGTTACGTCAACTGCCTTATCCGTTACCTTCGCGACACCAATCAGATGAATCCAGCCGAAGCCACGCAGATGCAGGCTAACTTTACGCGCCGGAAGATGGAACAAGCGAGAATGAGCAACAGAGTCTATTTGCTGGGCATGTACCTGCACGAGTTGAAGTGAGATGGTAATGATAGAATGCATGGTAGGCACACAGTGTTCGTGATAGAAAGGACTGAAGGCACACGAGCGCTGTCCATATGCAATTCTCGGGAGGTCAGCGCTGTTGTTACTGGAAGATGACGGGAGTTTGTACGAGCAAATGCACTTCCGTGGGCAAGTTGTATTGGTATTGCACTCTTATCTCTGAACACATGTACATGGGAGGCAAGGCAAGGGAATGGGGTCACATATCGCGAAGTCAGGGAACTGAACAAAAAGCATTAGAGAAAAAAAAGGGTATCGTGTTCATTGTATCACTTCCACACACTACACTGCCGCAACATATCCTCTTAAGAATCCAGCTATCTTTTTTTTGGGCTTGTCCGCGTTATTATCGAACCTGCCGCCCCACCCACGTGCCTGCGAGCCAATCTTCCTTGTTAGACGGACACGCTTATGGCTTCATATTTCCCCCTCCCCTCAAAACCCCACACCTCAATCACTTCCCTCCACTCCAATTATTCTACAGCGACTCCGCTTCTCTACGTCACATGTCTACACTCCACCCACGGCTTCGTCGCACTAGCTGGCTGTGAATGCCGTTGGCGGTTATGAGACGACAAATCCTTCATCACCCCCAAATCGTCCAGCTTATGCAACAACTTCTGCACAAACTTCAGCACCTTGCGCCGCTTCTTTACGTCCTGCTGTGGTGGCTCCGGCAGCTGCGCGCAGGGTGGGAGACGGGGAAGTGGCCTCTCAGTCTGGACTCGCGCTACAGCTGTAGAAGCAGAAGCAGAGGTAGAGAGGTGGTAGGTGGAGATGGAGGCGTTGTAAGTTGAGACCGGGATGTCGAAATATTCGGATGTGTATGATGATGGGCGCGACACCGTCGATTCGCCGTGCACATGCACCGTGCGACCGTCGTAGTCGTATGTGTAGTTCGTGGCAGGATCGTAGCCGGACACATAGGATCCGGTTGCGGGCTTTGAGCCTGTGCCGGGTGTGTGTGAGGGGTGGCACTGCACTGTCAGGCCTGAGGGCTCGACCACCGTGTATGCGGTATCATCTCGGGGAGGAGGTGCAGTGTGGTATGATGCGGTGGAGGTTTGTGATGGGGTAGGCGAGGTGTGGTGTGTCAGTGCGGTTTGTGGTGAGGAGGAGCGCTGGGTGCGGTGCACTTGCGGTGGGTATGACCTTCGAATCTCCCGTTGCAAGTTTCCAGTGCGTCGAGAGCTGGTAGCTGGGACTTGCGGCAGCGATCGAGCCTGGAATCGATCAATGTGCTCCTCGTGCTCGGCGCCAGACGAGAAGACTGAGTCGTGGCGCGAGGAGTATGACGGCCGTGGAGGGGGCGGCTTGTGCTGCTTAATCTCCTTTTGCTGTACGTCGAGGACTTCCTTGACTTCCGACTCGTGGCGGGGGGATGTGGGCTTCGATGGCGCTAGGATCTTCGATGGTACGGGTGGAGTAGGCAGCTTCTTGTTCACGCCGTTGCGGTAGGAGACTTCCATTTCGCCGTTGGTGCCGAAGTCGACGAACATGGTGCCGGAACTATCAGGGCGATCGGACTCAAGGTCAGAGGTAGACATGTTCCACGCCAAATGGTTGTCGATCATGGTATACATCTCTGACATCCGAGACTGCGCTTGCGAAGTCGCCGTTGAAGCTTTACGCGCAGGCATTTGCTGCTGGCGAGGGCCGCGAGGCGTAGAGCGTGAGTCGTAGACGTTAGGATTAATGTCCTGCAAAGGCTTGCGTTGAACCGGTTTACGAGGCAACGACTTCATCAAGTTGGCCTCGTCTCGCTTGTTCCAATCCTGATGATGAGGCTTGCGAGGTGTCTCCGGTAAAGGACGGGCACCACCTGGACGGGTCCGATCTGCGTCTTGTTGCTGATGTGACTGGTAGTGTGGTCGACGAGTCCCAGCCTGCTGAGACTGCGTCGCCGGCTGTGCCATGCGGTCGCGGTGGACTTGCCGCGCTGGGTACTTCGATCTCTTGGCTGGACTCGATGTGTAGTCGAATCGCTCTTTCTTTGTTGACCGAGAAGAATATGGCGAGAGACGTATTTGGGAGAGGCGGGTTGCCATACTATGCAGTGAAATGGTGGGCGGAGTATGAGTGAACATTGTTGGGTTGCTGGCATTGTGTGCCCGTAGTGTTTAGACATTGTGGAGGTGCATGGAGCGAGGTACTTGAAGTGGTGATATAGACTAGAGGGAAAATCTTTGATGTTATTAGTGAGTCGATGTCTGATGAAGTTGGGCACTGTCGTGTTATGAGGAAGCAACTCACCGACAGGGGTTGCCCATGGATGTGGTAGGTGGAGCGATTCGCTGTCATAGCAACACCAAAAGTCGGTCACGATTCAGGAGAACACAGAACGAACACACAAAAGGCAAGAAGATCATTGTAAATCAAATCTAATGCACCTGCATTAAGCGAATTAAGTACCTGAAATCCCCATGTACGTTACTCCCCCTTCACATGCAGCCTAAATGCATCATGAACGCGCATACATGGGCGAAACAAAAACTTGAGCACAAATTGGAGCAGAACATGTCAAACAAGAGAAGCAGAAATGGTATAGACCAAACAGAGCCAACTCCGTAAGACAAACAATAGACAGAGAAAGGCAGAGCCACACGGCGTCCGAACCCTCGGGTATATCAGCGAGCACCAAGGTCGTTTGGAAAGACCTTCAATGTACGAGAACGATCACAGCCAGCTTAGTTCTTGCCGGAGAACTTGTCCTTGAGCTTGCCGAAGAACGATCGCCTCTTGTTCTTCTTGTCGGCAGTCGCGGAGTTGGATGCAAGGCTCTGGCTGCCTGGGGTACCCTTGGGTGAGACATCGGAGTCCTTGCGGTCCTTCTGAGGAGTCTCAGGTGCGGTCAGGCTCTGGCTAGTGGTTCCAGTTGTGCCGGTCTCGGTACCAGTTGTGACAGTTGGCTGCCCCTGCTCGAGTGTAGTGGGCTTGAACAGCCCCTCCTTCTCGGCATTTGCCGGCTCACCAGCCGCCTTGGTGGCCTCGGTCTGAGCGGCCGAAGAGGCTGGGGCGTTAAGACCCTCAGTTGTGGGAGCTGATGTTGTGTCGGTCTTGCTGGAAGAGACAGCTGGCTCAACAGCCTTGGCAGCGGAGGAAGGCTCGGCACTCTTGGTGGTGGAAGAGGTGGTGGGCTCAGCAGCGGACTTGGTAGCCTCTGTCTGGGCAGGTGCCGAAGCAGGGGCGTTCAGACCACCAGTGGCCGATGTCGAAGGCTCGTCGCTAGTGTCAGAGAGAGCCCTCTTGATCTCCTCCTCAGTCGCGGGCAGGTAGTCGGTGGAGAGGGGGTAGGACGATTCAGACACCTTGGGAGCAGTTGTGCTGGTGCCAGACGAGCCGGGAGCGGTCGTGGCGGTAGCAGCGGAGAGAGTAGGGGCCGGCTCGCCAGACTCATTGGTCTTCTTGACCTGACTCAGGAGCTCAGATTCGAGCTCCTTTTTCTCTGCAACAGCCTCAGCGTTGGCAGTGGCCTCAGGAGCAGCATGCGCCTCCTTCTGGCTCTCAGCCACAACATCAGGTACAGAACGAACAGGAAGCTCGGTCTTGGAGCCTGAGGTGGCGGTGGAAGACGCAGCGGCGATCACAGGAGCGTGCTCACCGGACTCGTCAGTCTTGGAAACAGACTTGAGCAGCTCAGACTCAAACTCCCTTTTGTCATGGACAGCGAGGGGGTTCGCGGCGGCCTCAGGGCTGGCGTGAGCCTCACGCTGGCTCTCAGAGACTACAGCGGGAACGGCGATGGCAGGAGCCGACTCGCCGGTAGCGTCGGTACGAGGAACGGAGCGGAGGAGCTCATCCTCAAGGCCCTGCTTCTCGTGAACGGCATCGAAGTTGGCAGCAGCTTCAGGGCTGGCGTGGCCCGCACGTTGGCTGTCGGAAACAATAGCGGGAACAGCGACGGAAGGTGCTGACTCGCCGTGGTCCTGGGACTTGGGAACCTGGCTCAAGAGTTCCTGCTCGAACTGCGACTTCTCGTGGACAGCCTCAGCGTTAGCGGCAGCCTCCGGGCTGGCATGAGCTTCCTTCTGGCTCTCGGCAACGACAACAGGAACATCGCCTGCGGCGGCGGTCCCAATCGAACCGTTCAGACCGGCGGCACCAGCAGCCTTGTCCTTCGCGAGCTGAGCGTTCTCTGTCACCGAAGCGGAGTTGTCCAGACCAACGGCTGCAACAGCCTTGTCCTTCGCAGCATAGGCGCTGTCAGCAGCCTTGTCCAAGCCAGTCGCGTGGGCGGCCTTGTCCTTGGCGAGGTAGGCGTTATCGGTCGCAGTGGCGTTCTTATCGAGACCGGCAGCATCGAGCGTCTTATCCTTAGCAAGGTAAGCATTGTCGGTCGCGGTAGCATTCTTGTCAAGGCCGGCGGCATCGAGCGTCTTATCCTTAGCAAGGTAAGCATTGTCGGTCGCGGTGGCGTCCTTGTCGAGGCCGGCGGCATCGAGCGTCTTGTCTTTTGCGAGGTACGCGTTCTCGGTGGCAGTGGCATTCTTGTCAAGACCAACAGCATCGAGTGTCTTGTCCTTCACAAGGTAGGCGTTGTCAGTTGCGGTCTTGGAACTGTCCAGACCAACAGAGTCGACAACCTTTCCACCAACAGCAGAGGCAGTCTCGCCGACAGTGGCGTCCTTGTTAAGACCGACAGCTTCAGCGGCCTTCTCCTTGGTAGCGTAGATGGCACCAGTGAACAGACCTGCGCCGACGGTTGCAACAGCAGCAACGCCGCCAGCGACTGCGCCAACGCTGTCGCCGACATCAACAAACTTATCAGCCTCCATGGTGGGAGCGTGGTCGTTCTCAACAGTGGTCTTCTCAGGGACCGTCTCCTTGAGCTCCTGTTCAACCTGCTTCTTGTCGAGGACGGCCTCAGAGTTCGCGGCCGCCTCAGGAGCATAGCCTGCCTCTTTCTGGCTCTCAGTCACAATCTCAGGTACGCCCCTTGGCTCCTTAGGAACCTGACCAGCAAGGGCAGCAGTAGAGCTGGTGGGAGCAGCGGACTGGATGTGAACGCCAGTGTCCTTCTCGACCTTAGCATCTACGCCCATGGGCAGACTAGACTCAGGGATAAGGTTGTCGAGCTGGGGAGGCAGACCGAACATACCACCGTTCGCGGGCCTCTCCGACTGAGGAGTGATGTCGACGGGGGGAAGCTGAGGTGCTTGCGAGTCGGACTTGTTGTATGAGGCCTCGTCAGTCCTGGCAGTGCTGCTGATGGTGTTGGAGGTCAGAGTGCTGGGGTGAGGCACCTTCTCGCCCGGGGCAAGGTGAATGGGGTTGCCTGCGCCAGCAGTTGCGGGGATGGGCGCAACGCTGACCTTAGCATCCTCATCCTCTTCAGGAACTTCCTTGAGGTTGACTGTGGACTCTACCGTGTTGTCGGTAAGTGTGCTCGGTGCGGGAACGTGCTCCTCAGGCGCAAGCTTGATCGGGTTACCCAGACCGGCGGTAGCGGGAATGGGGTTGATGAACTGGCGCTGCTCGGTGCTGGGCGTCGGCGTCATGGGAAACGCGCCAGGAATGGACTCATTTGACTTGGTCTTCTCAAGGTCCTTCTCTTTGGGGACAGCGCCGGCGAGCGCTGCTGTGGAGGACGTCGGCGCGGCGGAGGAGAGTGTGTGCGCGGGCTCGTCGACGATGTCCTCAGGCAGGAGGATGTTGTTAACAATGCCATGGCCATCGTCCTCCTTGGGCGCGCTCTCGTTGATACACCAGTTGCCATTGACGACAAACTACGCGCCTTCGTTAGCAAGCGTCCAGATTCAGAGCTGCCTGCAACCGAACTAGGCGGCAGGCGCGTGTCGCAGCGCGAGCGTACCTTGTACTGGGTCTTAGTCTTGGGGAGCTCGACGGTCTTCTTGAAGACGCCGCCCTCCTCCTCTAGCTGGACTGTCTTCTTCCAGTCATCGAAGGTGCCGGTCACGTAAACGTCGTTGGCGTCGTGTTCCCTGCATATCGTGAGTACACTGCGCGTCTGTATAACAGGCAAGCAACACACCATGTGAATGTGTATTTGCCCATGGCGGCGTAAAGATAGGTGTGCGATTAGGGTGCGAGGTTGCGCGATGGGTGAGACCTTGTCTTGATCGCAAGCAGTGAGGAGGTGGTTGGGGAAGAAGGAGCAGGAAGCTAATGGAGAAGTGGCTGTGCTTGTGCGGCGCTTCCGAGGGCTAGTGTTGCAATAACTTGCAACAATTTAAGGCGACAAGATTAGAGGCTCAGCTACACGGGACGAGCAGGCGCGCAGTTTCAGAGGCGTGAGAGCTATGGAGATGCAGTGAAGATGAGGCTTCAGCTCTGCGACGGCCTCCACGCTGCAAGATTGACAGATAGCTCTAGCTCTCCCCTGGTGGGCAAGCAACCGCGCCGCTCGTGGCCAGCAGCAGCAGCAGCATGTGCGATGACGAAATTGGCAATCCTTCAATGGTGGGTCTTGTTCAATTGCAGCTCCACTCTCCACCCAACGTGCATCGTCATGTTTGTTTGCTGTCAATTCGCCCACGACGTCCCTCTGACAGATGGGCAGCCAGCCCCGCCAGCTCCTAGGAGACGCTCGTGCGTCTCACGGCTATGTGCGTCATCGCCCAATCGATGTCACGCCTTACCGCCGAAGCATTCCTCACGAAGAAGACCCAGCGTGTTGGGCACACATTGAAACACTGTGGCTTCGATCGAATGCCAAATTGATCTGTCAAACATCTCGGTCCGCTCAACAGCGGAACTTTTCGTGTTTCTCCTGCGGCGGACGTCCCAACATTCGGGTCTGTCTCCCCCGCCTGCCAGTCATGTAGCACACCGCCAATTGCAGGCTTGCCAAAACTTCACACCGTATGAGGCCTTCACATCACTCGTGAGGAAGTTTCGAGAGTGTTCCATCATATCATGCCGTCCTCATCGCTTGCAAGAGCTGATCATCTTGTCGAAAGGAGTGCTCGATTTATGCCATGTACCTCTGCACGTGAACTGTACAACCATGGAATGGTTTCCAAAGTTCCAAGGTTTCAAAGTTCCAGAGTTCCAGAGTTCGTCCTCGCCAGTTCGATCAGCTTACATGTGAATTGAAAGTCGAACCGTTAGTCAAACCATACGTGCTCTGCTGCTGCACTCGGGATTTGTCAATGGGATTCCATCGATAAACCTGTCGATGGCGTGCAGCTTGCTCTCTGTTCCTTATCATGTGCAGACGCTGAGCTGATTGGTCAACCAAGCTGGAGTCATGTTCGAGCTTCCAGCACCCGGTTCCAGACATGATAAGACGTGCTGCCAGAAGTATATAATTGTGTTATACAGATGCAGACAATCAAGCTGAATCGCATAGCAATTCATGAACAGGATGCTTCCTCTCTTTGTCTGGAACACTCATGCATGGTTCCGTTGCCGCCCTCTGCAGCTCGCCGCTTAGCAGCAAGCTCGGAGCAGTCGTGGATCCATGTGAGGCGGGAGCTACGCAGCTTGAGCGGCAGCTCTGGTCTTAAGCTCTGTCTCTGACAGCTCCCAGAGCTCTGTGTGTGTCTATCGCTGCATCGCGAGGAGCACTGCAGCCTGGTGTCCGGCATGCTACAGCTGCGTTGTGTGACGTGATGCCATCCAATGTGCGTGAACCATGGCTGGCATCGTCTAGCTGTCTCAGTGAGTGGCTACAGCTGCGCAGAAGAAGGCCGGGCATCCATTCGATTTCTAGAGCCCTTCTGGAAGATAGATTAGCCCCAGAAAACCTGCCTTAAGCTCCAGTGCCTGCCCGCACCTGGTGATCGCTCTTGCTGCAGCCTCTCCCCTCTTCTGCCCCGGATTGTCCTAAGCGTCATATTGCGGCTGCACGCTCCACACGCCCTCACCACCACTAACGCCCGTCGTGCAATTGCATTCTTCGTACCCTCGTCCCCCTCGTGCATTGCCCCCCCCCCCTCCCCATCTACGCACCATCGCTGCGTTTCAGGCCTTCGCAGCTCGACACCCACCATCCCTGCACCCCTCGTGAACCCGACGTCAAAGAGCTGCAATCGACCCCTCACCACCCACCTCCCAATGTCCCTCCCTCCAGACTACTCTAATGAGATAGCCGCCCTCGACCGCGAGATCCTCAAGCACAAGCCCAACGATATCCTCCAGTTTTGTGCGAGCTTCTTCAACCGCCGCCTCGAGTCGCAGCGCGCGGAGTTCCTGCTCTCGCAGCAGCATTCCAGCCAGCAAGGCCGTGCTGAGCATAGCTTCCCCGGCAACAACCCTTTCGGCACATCCCCAGGCTCCGGCGGCTTCTCAAAGAGCCCAATGCAGCGCCTCGAAGAAGAGGAGGAGAGCGACATAATGGCGTCCCCCACTGCGTCGTCCTTCGCACAGGCCGACCTGAACAATGCCCGCAGCAGCGACCAGGGCGAGAGCTCCTTTGGCAACTTCGGCAACTTCGGCGGCTTTGGAGGCTCCTCCAAGAATCAGGTCACGCAGATGCCCCCCATTGCCGGTGGCAGCACTCCCAACAACTACAACACCAACAGACGCGTCTCCGTGTCCGCCGAGTCGCTCAACCCCGCATCAGCAGACAACGATAACTTCACGCCGCCGTTCCACCACAAGACAGACGAGCAGGTGTCACGTCTCAGATCCGCCGTCTCTGGCAACTTCCTCTTCTCACATCTCGATGACGAGCAGTCTGCACAGGTGCTCGGCGCGCTGCATGAGAAGCCAATACCTACCAAGGGCATTAAGGTCATTACACAGGGCGATGTAGGTGACTACTTCTATGTTGTCGAGAAGGGATCTTTCGATATCCATGTCAACAAATCTGGCAAGCTAGAGGCTGGCATAGATGGATTGGGTGCCAAGGTAGGCTCTGTAGGCCCTGGCGGCTCCTTCGGTGAGCTTGCGCTCATGTACAACGCTCCTCGCGCTGCCACCGTCATCTCCGCCGAGCCATCGACACTGTGGGCGCTCGACCGTGTCACCTTCCGCCGCATCCTTATGGACAGTGCTTTCCAGCGACGACGCATGTACGAAGGCTTCCTCGAGGAGGTTCCGCTCCTCTCCACTCTTACTCCATACGAGCGTTCTAAGATCGCAGATGCCCTCGAGACGAAGAAATATCCTCCTGGTACTGAGATCATCAGGGAAGGTGACATTGGCGAGTCATTCTACATCCTCGAATCTGGGCAAGCGCAGGTATACCTTCGCGGCAACGACCAGCCTGTCAAGAGATATAACAAGGGCGACTACTTTGGTGAGCTTGCTCTGCTGAACGACGCACCTCGTGCTGCGTCTGTTATCAGCGAAACCGAGGTCAAGGTTGCAACGCTCGGCAAGAATGGCTTCCAGCGTCTACTTGGCCCCGTCGAGGGTATCATGAGGCGGAACGACCCCAGCAAGCATGAGAGCGGCAGTGTCGATCCCTTGTCAAGGGTCTCATAAGCTGCGCACGTCGACACTTGATCCAACAGTTTGGTATGATAAACGAGATGACCTTGGACTATGAGCGGAGGAGTGCAGATTTCAGCAGCGATGGAGTGTGGTAGACACTCTTGCTTCTTGGCGTTTTTCGCATGTATTCCTACTCTTCCTACTGTCACTAAACGTCCGTTGCCCTTGATGGATGAGCGGCGGCTTGGTTCGGGGCGAGGAATGGGCTTAGTGGACCGATTTGTTACCTATACTCCAACTGCGCGTAAATGAAAGAATCAAAGACCAATGCTCGCCCATGCTGCGTGATTCCAGAGTCATCAGTTGCACCTGCATACACAGCTGAGAGTGACATCAGATGTTTACGTCCGTGCGTCTTGAGCGCGACCACGTTCAGCAGACATCAAACACTCGACATCTCTTTCTGATCAGCCTCCTCGGACGCTGTCCAAGCTATGCATGACTTACAGACATAGAAAACGATACGAGTGAACGATACTATTCATGTCCCGAAGTCTTCAAGACCTTTTACAAAGGTACACGTTCCTCGGAGTCGGGTCAGCTTACGTCTGGTTGTCAATTCACCCATGATCTTACGGACACATAAAGACCCACCCTACTCAAGTGCCTATTTCATTGGCGAATTGAGGTACGCTGCTGATGGCCTTAGCTCCGTACAGGCTGGATCACCAGGCTGCTGTTCTAGCTGCCGTGGAATGGCCATGCTATGGGCTGGCAAAGAGACGACGGCTCAGGGCATCAAGATACACCCTTCTACTCCCACGAATACGCCCCTGATGATGTATGGAGCCTCGGCTGAATTTCTCCTTGATACGTCACAACGGACGAGCGGCAGACGCGGTCCATAGGTGATGCGCAGCAGTCATGTCCTTAGCTTTCAGACCTCATATAGCTTTGACTCCGCTAATCTTACTGCAGGGCTACGGCGTACCCGTAGAAGGCATCGCAAACATTATAGAGCATCGAGCGAGCCAAGTGCTACTTCAGTGGTGTTCAGCTTCGAAACGCGGTGTGCTTACATGCACTAACACGCACACAACGGGCACTAAGTACCAATTCGGCAAATGCAACGACTTTAAATGCCCTTAACGATGCGGTCGCCTTGGCTCAGCATAGCCACCCAGCCACTGATGGCGGTTATATCCTTCGTTCACCTCACTGCAGCTTCGGTAGGACAACGGTACTTGAGATCTTGAGACGCAGCCGTTTACCAAGGCACATCTCAATTCGATTGAGAAGGGAGACAGAAGGGTGGTCTGTACGCTTTCTGGCTTGACACCCCTTGAAAACAGCTGTGATGAGATCAGCATGCTCTACAGCTCACCTTTCTGACTACGTTCAAGGCTCGGTCTTACGAACTTTGACAAGAAACGTCAGCCACGCCAAGCAAGCTTAAGGCTGTGGTCTACCAGCATCGTTCGGTACATGTCAGGAACCAGCACTCGCATACCGATTATTAGCGGTAACTCATATGAGCTTTCAGCTATGATGACATTCGTGACTGTTGGTGGATGACTCGTGGCGCAATGGTATTCTCGATAACGCAGACCGCCAGCAAACCCGCCCCCAAGTTTCCTTGAACCGCGTTTCAAATCCGCACTGAACGTGTGGCTTGAAGGCGCCCCTCAGCCTACCCGCTATCTACTGAGCTACTTTGAACGATGGTCAAATGATCCCTGCGGGTCTACGTGTTGAAGTCGCGTGGCTATGGCAGACGATGTCTACGACAATATCTTCGCAGCATGCTAACCTTCATGAAGTGTTCAGCACCGATTCTGAATCATCTCACTGCCAACCCAACGCCCTGAACCTCAGCATCTTCTTCCCACTTATCTGTGTACTCATATATGCACAGCGTGGAACATAGCCACTTATCCTTCAGTACCCAGGAAGTTGAGACGCTTCCGCTGCACCAGTCAAGGATCCGCCAATCTAGTCTGCCGAAGTCGGCTCAAAGTGTTGAAGATCTCCATCTTGACAGCTACCCGAAGTGCGGGAGTGCAGAAGTGCATCAAATCACTTCGAGCACTCACTAACTACAGTGATTCGAGACTGACGATTTCATCGTAAGATAGGCATCGTTGACTACTTTCTCCAGGTTTGGGACAGCTCGATCGTATCGCCATACCTCTCAAATACTCATCAACATGGCATCACCCAGCGAACCGTCATCATCGAAGAGAAGACTCGGAAGGAGACGACTGCCACCTCTCGAACCTGGACCTGCCCTTCAATTCGTCGTTGCCAACCACCCGGATCAGTTCAAGGCTGGAAAGACGATGCGTCATGTTCGATCGCATGTCATGTACAAACACCGAATCGAGCGAAAGACAACGTCGAACGACAGGACGAGCACAAGCCTGCACAGGAGTGCATCAGCATGTGCATCGAGCACGCCAAGTCCGGCTATGACCAGCTCGGATGCATCTGCCAGTGATGTCGACTTTCTTGCACCTCTGCTGTCGAGGCCTCGCAGTAGTACTTGGACCGGAGCTCCACCCGAATACACATCTTACGCCCCTTGGCCATCTACACTGCGAACTCTGATTCATCACATCCTTTCTTCGACCCATGGAGCGTATGCTAGAAGCGCCCCCCCGGTCTTTGAAGATGCCCCGGCATTCCCCTTTCCAGGCTTGTATGGCACACACAGTGATCCTCTTGATGATCTGAAACAACAGTACATCGACAGCTCTGCCTTATTCTGTCAAGGTATGTCTCTGAGCTTACTGCAATGTATGCTGCTGACCTCCAGATAGACAAACCATGGATGCAAACCATCTGCGCCGACCACATGTCGTTTCTGAGCCATGTCAGCGTGTCATCGGTCTATCGGGATTTAGCGGACGGCCTCTGGCAAGACAGCAGTACAACCGTGCGGGCCAAAACTCAAGTCCTTAGCATGATCGCAGGCCGACTTGAGACGAACGATGCTACTATCCTGAGCATTCTGCACTTGCTGCTAAGTGAGACTGGAGGTGACGAGTCTGCGTTTCAAGTACATTATCAAGGACTACAAGGCCTCATACATAGGAGAGGCGGTATGGGCCAGCTGCCGCACCAAGTGGCAACCTACGTGACTCTGTAAGTATTCTTAAAGCATACACCAACTCGTTTAGCGCTTCACAGCACATTAGTCCTCCTCCCACGCTATCTCTTGCAACCACCCGAAAAGATGCTCGTGGACGGGTCATGTTTGTACCGATTCCAGTGCATAGCTGATATACCTAGGCTTCTGACGACCCTGGCTATGCTCAAGGGACTTCGCGAATTAGCCACATCGCCTGCACCCAGTCCTGTGTCGCAAAACACCCGAGAGCCCTATCCTTACATCTCACCATTGTATGCACCCCATGGAAACTTCATTCGGTTCCGCAGTAGCTGCTCTGTACGGACGCTGGACATCATCAACGACATGTACACACTCACTGGTGATTTCGTACATGGAAGAGACAGCAACAGTGCTTTCATTCCGACTCGTTATCATCGCCAAATATACGAACGTCTCCTTCCCTATCCATCAATGCAGGACTCTCCGACACCAGATTGGCTGCACGAAAGTGTCCGCCTAGCAGCACTAGTATACACCCACGCTATCCTCCACCAAACCACATTCACCAACTCTGCAAACACGATATACCAAGACCCCACCATGGAGAATACTACTCTTATCTTTCCTCTACTCGAAGCTGTAGAGCACACAGATACTACCAACTCCTGGGGTGACATGCGTGGAGTCTTTCTCTGGGTGTGTCTGATCGGTGGAGCAGCATCTTGGGCGTCAGGCGAGCAAAGAAAAATACAGCATGTCTCGCAACCGATGGCTTGGGCAAGAAAATGCTTCTCACTGTCGGCAATTAAAGCGGTGGTCTCGGTCGGTCTTGAGTATGCGGATGGGATGATGGAGACCTCGAGGACGGGGCTGCGAGTGAGATATCTGCTAGAAGGAGCTGGTGCATGATCAGTAGATCCTGAATGCAGGCCAGCCTTTGTGCATGCTACGTTGTGTTATAAGCAGATTACCTGCTCTGTAAGGGCTGCTGGACAGCCATGCAATAGTAACACTTCACTCCACGTCTCGCGATGCGAAATTTAAAGCACATCATATTCATCAAACTACTCGAATTGACGCACAGCCACGGCGAAGGGCAAACGCATACTAAGCTAAGTGGTATTACAGTATCTAAGTAGACTTTCTACAGGCTTTCAGTTTGTACAGCTGAACAACCACTTTATAACGCTATCGTAATGTTGAGATCCAGTGCAGTATGTTTTGAGATTTTGGCTTCAAAGACAGGCCGCGTTCGAATAGATTTGGTGTTCATAAGCACAGGCGGATCCTAGACCATCGAGTAAGCAGACTAGACAACCAGAGTACCGTAGACACAGCTGTTCTAGCGGTATTTATTTCTACTCCGCAAACAGCGCGCCGTCGTGCTCTTAGCACACCAAAAGCAAGCCACGATGCCAGGTTCGCACCCCCCCCCCCCCTTCTGCACGCCATGAACTCATTCTGTAGGCCGCGGTCAACCAACGATGAAACTCACGCATCACAAAGACGTTTTCATCGCCCTCTTCCGCAAGGAGGCTACGTACGACAATCTCAAGACGTGGCTCCGCATTCGCGGCGTGGACGTCAGTGTCTCCACCATGAAGAGGCGGGTTGAGGAATAGGGTGTTGCTCAACATCGCGCACTGATCGCCTGTGGGGAAGAGGCAGGGCGTCTCCGTGCATCGCGACTCAGGACGAGAATGGCAAAGGACGAGCTTGTCCAAAGTGATCACCGCCTATCAAATCTTCAAATGACACCATGAGCCCTCTTGCAGGAGTGTTCCCAGGCAAAGTATCTGCAGGGGTGGGCGCCGCGCGCCAGCCTGGGCCCATCAAAGAAATTAGAGCCGCACAAGGAGGCCCTGATCGAGCTGTTCCGGAAGCGATTCACGTACCACGACCTCAACACGTGGCTCGGTATGGAAGGTGTGAATGCCCATGTGAACACTATCCAGAAAAGCTTCAAGGTCTGGGATGTTGGCCGACCTGCGAAAGACCTTGCGCCGCACAAGGAGGGTCTGATACAGCGTTTCCAAAGGGGGCCATACGTATGAGAAGCTCAGGGGGTGGCTCAATGTACAGGGCGTTGGGATTAGCGTAATAACTATTAAGAGACGGTTCCAGGTTTGGGGTGTCAAGAAGATGGTTAGGAAGAGGACGTGAATCAGGTAGATGACCAAAAGGGCAGTCTCAACAACCAGATAATGCTTCCCCTAGGGATGATCAAGAAGCACTGGTCGGCCTAACGATCGCTGAGTGGCTGAGAAATCGAGGGTATGTGTGTAATTACCAGCTATCGTGAATCGTAAATATGCAAGCAAGCGCGGCGTACCGTCAGCTATCTGTGGAAAAGAAACCGCCAAACGCCATCCGTGGTACCGAACAGATCCAAACCATGAATGTGCGTACATTGTGGAAGCTGTCAATCTCGTGAACGCCTGAGGGTTTCCCGAAGATGGTATAGAGTCCATGTTCCTCCCGTAGTATCCATAAACGCCAATACCCTGGGGAAAATGTGTGACATGGTGTCGAGTGTAGTAAATGGTTTGCCTACCTAGGCCACCGTGAAGAAAGACTCTGGCAGTGCTGTGAGAGCGGCGATAGACACAGTTGCGCCCAAGGCGGTGTAGGCGGTGGCTGACGCCATCAAACCAGCTGCACGAAGTGCCCTCCTCCATATAGGCCTTGGCTGTGCGATGGGTCGCTGAGGCTGAGGCACAACCTGCTCGACAGTAGGAAGCACACCGTCTTTAGAAGTGACGACCTTGAGAATGGACTGAGCCATCGCAAGTCCTTCCGTCTCAAGCTCCGACACCTTCTGCTCGATGGCCTCTTCAGCCTCCTCATTGAACGCGTCGTCCGCGCTGCGTTTACGGCTGTTAATCGAAGTGGGCGTTGGCGGTTGTTTGTCAACGATCTCAATGATGGAAACACCGGTCCTGCACGAGGAAGGTGGGGATGATGAGCTGACAACATTGGCAGCCACTGTGGGTGGCGGAGTCTGGATGCGGTCTGCAGCTGGTAGGGAGGCGGGGAAGCGCTCCACAGGTGGCACAAGCATGTTGTGAGCGAGGCGAATGTAGTCACTCGAGCCAGCGGACGAGTATGAGGGCGTGGTCGAGGACGCTTCCGCGAACCAATTCTGCTCCTCCTGCAATGCCTCGTCCCAAATCCGTTGGCGCTTCTGCGAAGGCCGTGGGGGAAGAGGGGGAGCAAATGTTTGGGGGAGTGGAGGCTCGAATGCGCTCGTGAACGAGGTGCCTCCGAACCTCTGATCCAACGTCGGGAGTGGTGGTGGGGGTGGGAGGTCTGAGATGGCAGGATATCCGAACTCGAGAAAGAAGGGGTCCACTGGTGCTCGCTCGACCTGTGGCTGCTCAAGAGAGAGAGACAGAGTCACCGAGGACGGACCTTGCTCGGCCGGTGTTGCCTGCACTTGCTCGGCCGGTGTTGCCTGCACTTGCTCGGCCGCAGTAATCTCCTCCAGCTTCGCGGCTTCCTCGATGTGCTGGGCTCCATGAACACATGGCGACTCTGGACTGTAACCAGGAGCACTGCCCGTGCTTGCAGCATCGCTCTCGACGTCGCTCTCGGCAATGTCGTCAGCAACACTATCAGCGGCATCCTCCTCTTCAGACGAGTTATCGACCTCGACGACTTCCTCTCCCTCCTCCAGCTGTGCCACAGTCACATCGCCATTGTCCTCAGAGTGTTCTGCATGCTTTGCGTGCTCTTCGTGCGCCTCGTACTCCGGCTCAGCATCAGAGTCGTCGAGAACGAGCGGATCGAGCAGACTTCCACAACCTGACTGGACGAAGTCGAGTTCCTCTTCCTCGGACTCTGCCTCTGGAACGGTGAAGCCGCGTGAGAAGGGCTCAGGGTGGGAGAGCTCGGCATTGTACGTGTACCTGTAAGCAACGAAGTAGCCCGCAGGAGAGTCAGCAGGGCCTGTGTCTGTGTGCAGTGAGGGAGCGACTTACTCTCGTTGCGGTTCACGTTAACACCGAACTGCAGCTTATCGCCGTTGCACAGTTGCTTCGGAGTGTGAGGGACGAGCGGAGTACCATTCACATAGGTGCCGTGCATGGACGCCGTGTCGGTGATGTAGACCTGCGGGGCTCCTGTGGCTGCGTTGGCGGTCAAGATGGCGTGCTCGCGGGAGACCACTGGGCTGTCAATGTAGACATTATGCTTTGCTGGGAGCAGATAGCCCTTGGACGTGTTCTTGGAAGCTCGGCCGATGGCGAACTTGGAGCCCAGCGCCAGGTCGAACTCGCGAGTTTCGTGCACGTCGAAGCCCTCTTCCTGCTTGAAGACTATGCGGAAGGCTACGGGATCAGCCTGCGAATGAAACAAACTTGAAATCTCGCAGTGCTTACTGCCAACCATGGTGGTGGTGTTGCTGAGGGAAGCTGTAGCAGGGCTTGCAGAGGTGAGACCAGGAGATTTGTTTGTGGTTGAGTTGTTGTTCGAAGAGAGGTACAGCAACGGGTAGGAGTACCGGTGCCTGGGCGGGGCCAAGCTCTCAAGTGGGGGCCTAGTGCAGCTTGGTGTTTGAACCGTGGTTCAGTAGGGAAGTGTTGATGTAGTGACAAAAAGGAGGTTGGTGGTTCAGGGAGCGCAAAGGGAGCACCCAGGCTGAAGGCGGAGGCGAGACAGCTAAGCCTGTTCCCTAAGGGCGGGGCAATGAGGGTGAAGTCGCGACCTCCCCCAGGTTACTATCACTATCAGGTGCACGCCAACGACAGCCTAGCGGTCGCCTTGCAGTAGCGCTGCCGCGGTATGTGCCCCACTCTAGAAAATCGTCTTCGCGACTGAAGGAACATGGTCTTCACCGTGTTGCGCCTCTTCACATGACTCACGACGCCACGACGATGCACGATATCCACAAAGGCCGTCGGTAGCAGAGAACAACAGAAAACAGCAGAAAACAGCAGAAAACAGCAGAAAACAGCAGAAAACAGCATAACTACATAGCGACATCGTTGACAGCCCGCCGCCATGGCCGAGGCCCCGCACAACTATGCTGTCAAGCAGCAAGTGGTGGACAAGATCCCCGCGCGCATCAAGCACATCCAGTTCGGCATATAGTAGGGCTCACCACACTTGCGCAGGCCAGAAGATGCATAGTAACAGCAGCTTGCAGCTCCAACCAGGACATCGTGAACCAGGCCGTCCTCGAAGTCTCCGACCGCAATGTTTACGATCTCGCGCCCGCCGCCGACAACACGCGCACCCTCACGGCCAACGGGCCTATGGACATCCACATGGGCATTTCCAGCAAGTCGGGGAAATGCGGAACTTGCGGAGAGGGCCTCGACAAGTGCAACGGGCACTTTGGTCACATCAAGCTTGCGCTGCCCGCTTTCCACGTCGGCTACTTGAAGCACATCATCGAGGTGCTGAACTGTATTTGCAAGGACTGTTCGCGCGTACTGTTGGATGAGGTGGAGCGACGCAGATATCTGCGCAGCATGCGCCGTCCGGACATGGACACGTTGAGGCGAAGCGCAGTCTCGAAAAGGATTCTGGACGACTGCCGCAAGAAGAAGACTTGTCCTTACTGCAATGCGCTCCAGGGCACTGTGAGGAAAGTTCCGGGTCACCCGCTCAAGATCATTCACAACCGCTACGATGCGTTCAACCGATCCACCGCGAAGACGAAGAAGGCCCCAGCCGGCAAGATCGAGTTCGACCAGTCTTTCGATACAGCGAAGGCGGCAAACCCCGAACTCGATAAGCACCTGAAGAAGGCCGCCGACGACATGCATCCTCTGCGAGCGCTCAATTTGTTCAAGAAGATCTCCCCAGAGGACTGCGAGCTCCTAGCCATGATACCGGAGGATGCGCGGCCAGAAATGCTGATTTGGGAGTACATGCCCGTGCCACCCGTGGCGCTGCGACCCTCAGTCATGCAGGAAGGCGGAGCCACAGAAGACGATGTGACGAATAAGATTGGAGACATCTGCCAGATCAGCAGTATCATCAGGGCTGGGCTGGCGCGAGGCTTTCCACTGCAGATTCTTATGGAGCAGTGGGATTTCTTGCAGCTGCAGATCGCTATGTACATCAACAGCGACGCGCCTGGTCTGAAACAGCAAGGTCTGCAGAAGACGATGCGCGGTTTCTCGCAGAGACTGAAGGGAAAGGGAGGGCGATTCCGTCAGAACTTGTCAGGAAAGCGTGTCGATTTCTCAGGCCGTACTGTCATCGGTCCAGATCCCAATCTGAGCATCGAGGAAGTTGCTGTACCAGAACGTGTCGCCAAGAATTTGACCTACCCTGAGAAGGTGACAAGGTACAACATCGAAAAGCTGAGGAAGCTCGTGCTCAACGGCGCCAACAAATACCCTGGCGCCAACTTCATATTGAAAGACGATGCCGAACGGACGCCTACCAGGGAGCGCACGAAGATCTCGTTAGCCGCACTGACAAAGCACGATCGGAAGGGTGAACGCCTAAAGTTTCCCGCAGAGAAGCTCAAGATAGGCGACATTGTCGAGCGACACATCGAGGACGGCGACATCGTTCTTTTTAACCGACAGCCGTCTCTCCACAAACTCAGTATCCTTAGCCACAGGGCGAAGGTGCGACCGTGGAGAACGTTCCGTTTGAACGAGTGCGTCTGCAACCCTTACAATGCCGATTTCGATGGTGATGAGATGAACTTGCACGTTCCTCAGACGGAAGAAGCACGCACAGAAGCCACCGAGCTGATGGGCGTGAAGTACAACATTGCCACTCCCAAGAACGGAACACCCATCATCGCGGCCATTCAAGATTTCATCACAGCTGCCTTCTTGCTCAGCAACAAGAGTAACTTCTACGACCGACGGACGTTCTGCCAGATTGTCAACTACATGTTCAACGGTGACGGAGCGTACGACCCGGACACAGGCAAGACCTTGCCCATCGAGATCCCGCCACCCGTAATCTGGAAGCCGCAAGCACTCTGGACTGGAAAGCAGGTGTTCAACCTCCTCATGAGACCCAACAAGGCGTCGAGAGTACTTGTCAATCTAGAAGCTGCAAACAAGATGTTCAAGCCAAAGGCTGGCGTGCCTCACGACCTCAGCGACAACGATTCGTACCTGGTCATTCGCAACTCAGAGGTGATGTGTGGGTGCATGGACAAGGCAACTGTTGGTGATGGTAAGAAAGACTCCGTCTTCTACGTCATGATGCGTGATTTCGGTCCGCAGCATGCTGTGCAGGGCATGAACCGACTATCCAAACTGTCTGCACGTTGGCTTACCAACAACGGCTTCTCTCTTGGTATCAGCGACGTCACTCCGGGTGACAAGCTCATGCAGAAGAAGCAGGCATTGGTCGTAGAAGCGTACAAGCAGTGCGACAAGATCATCAGTGACTTCCAGGAAGGCAAGCTGCAGCGTGATCCCGGTTGCGACGAAGAAAAGACGATGGAGAACAGGATTGGTGGAATCTTGTCGAGCGTTCGACAAGCTGCTGGTGACATCTGTTTCGAAGAGTTGAGCAGATGGAACTCGCCCTTGCTCATGGCCAAGTGTGGTTCGAAGGGTTCCAACCTCAACGTCTCTCAAATGGTTGCTTCTGTCGGGCAACAGATGATTGGTGGTGCGCGTGTTGCAGACGGCTTCCACCATCGAACATTACCTCACTTCCCTAAGGCAGCACGACAGCCAGCGGCTAAGGGTTTCGTCAGTAACAGTTTCTTTTCGGGTCTCACACCGTCCGAGTTCATCTTCCACGCAATGAGTGGTCGTGAAGGCCTGGTCGATACCGCTGTCAAGACAGCAGAAACCGGATACATGAGTAGACGGTTGATGAAGTCGCTGGAAGATCTCTCTGCCTCATACGACGACACAGTCCGGAACTCATCAGGAACCGTCGTGCAATTCCAGTATGGAGACGATAACCTGGATCCCGTCGACATGGAGGGTAAGGCGAAGCCTGTCCATTTTGACCGCACGTTCTCTCACGCCGTAACATCGACCTGGAACAACGATGAGCCTACCCTCGTACCAAAGGAGATCCGTGAGCACGTCCATGCTAGGATGAACACAGAGCGCAACAAATACCCGCGATACAAGCTCGATGGTGTGACAAGGCTAGCTTTTGACGACAACAGCGACTCGGGTATCGATCAGAAGGAGTCTATGCGTGACTTCCTTGATACCGTGGAGGACTACGTGGGCAAGAAGGCTGCCAAGCTCGAAACCACACTCCTGTACCTGGGTGTTGCGGAACCCTCCCAAAGTCTCAAGAAGCTCCCCGACGAGATTGCAGAAAAGTACAGCCTTGCGGATGGCATCGCTAAGATCTCTCAGACCGCTCTTGACACATTCATTGACCTCTGTCTCACCAAGTACCACCGCTCACGAGTCCAGCCAGGCCACGCTGTGGGTGCTATCGGTGCGCAGTCAATTGGTGAGCCTGGTACGCAGATGACATTGAAGACCTTCCATTTTGCTGGTGTCGCTGGTATGTCCATCACTCAAGGTGTCCCTCGTATCAAGGAAATCATCAACGCCTCCTCCACCATCTCCACGCCTGTCATCACCTGCGAACTGTCCAACAAGATCTCTGAATCCGCTGCACGTATCGTCAAGGCACGTGTGGAGAAGACCTTCTTGCGCGACATCATCTCCTACGTCGAAGACGTCTGGCACCCTAGTGGCGCCTACATCGCCATGCGCATCGACTGGGACACCGTCAATGCACTCTTCGTCGACATCCAACCCCACGACATCATCCACGCAATCAACAGGCACAAGCCCCTCAAATGGGGCAAATCCGGCACCAACGTCCGCATCTCCTCCTCACTTATCCGCGTCGAAGTCGTCGACCCCAACGCCGCCAAAAAGCGCCCTACCAAGACCGCACGCAACCAGAAGGAATTTTTTGAGCGCGTCCAGCAAGTCAAGGCCCTCATCCCCGACGTCGTCATCAAAGGCTACGCCGACTGTCAACGCGCCATCATCAAGAAGGACACCTCACCCAACAAGAACGGCGACTACGAATGTCAGTTGCTCGTCGAAGGCTACGGGTTCAAAGATTGCATGACGACCCCCGGTATCGAGCCATACACCACCAAATCCAACCATGTCATGGAAGTCCGCGACGTGCTCGGCATCGAAGCTGCGCGCTCCACCATCGTGCGCGAAATCAGCTCCGTCATGGGTAACATGGACATCGATCCGCGTCACATGCAGCTCCTTGCTGATGTTATGACGTTCAAGGGTGATGTGTATGGTATTACGAGATTTGGCCTGCAGAAGACGAGGGATAGTGTGTTGCAGCTTGCTAGTTTTGAGAAGACGCCTGATCATCTCTTTGAGGCGGCCGCGAGGGGGAAGATTGATAGTATTGATGGTGTGTCTGAGTGTATTATTATGGGGCAGAGTGTCAAGCTTGGTACGGGCGCTATGCAAGTGGTAAGGCCGCTTGGGTTGACGACGGATGAGGTGAAGGTTAAGAGGACGATGTTTGAGGAGGGATGGGACGCGTTATAGGATGGTGGATCGTGAAGGGAGGGAAGTGCATACTGCATAGGCAGGGCGTTTGGGAGCTTTCAGTTCTTTACGATTTTCACGCATAGCGGTGGTCGTTTGCAATAGATACACATACCAATTCAAACAAGTTTGCATCAGGCGGTCGGGTGTTCTTCCTTCCTTACACGCGTGACGCCAAGTTTTGCCTTCACTTCACCTACCTGACCACCTCCGCGGTCGACCTTGCACCGCTTCGCACCACGCTTTTCCTTTTGGCAGCCCTGCCGACTCGACTCCACCTTCACCGCGCACCCACGCAAACTGCTACTCCTTGCCTATAACGCTACAAGATGATGCATTCGAGGAGCGAGACCATGGCTATGCAGACTCCATCTGTTACGAAAGCCGCGACGCTTACACTGCTATCTCTGCCCGGGTGTTGGGTTCATTAATCATCTGATCAAAAGAGTGAAGCTAGTTGGCGCATAGAGATACGGAACAGGATCTACGACTTCGCCGCAGAAGACAGACTAGACTTGCTCAAGGAGCGTTGCGACCCCTACCCGGAATCCAACGAACATATATCGAATGCAGATCGATGGCACCGTCAGTTTATGGGTCTCACGCAATTGCGTCGTACGATCCGCGCCGAGTTCCTCCCTCTCTACAGCTCCCGCACCGTATTCGCTGTCGCGATGGAGCACCTTGTTCGATACGTCGACATCTTTGTCAAAATATCCGGCGTGGCAGAAGAAGCTGTGATTGGCAACATAATCGTCTGCGGGTCCGAGCCTTCGGCGGAGGCCCGCGTTGACATTAGAGCTCTAATGAGCCTGAGCAACCAGGCAAACCTCCTGAAGATCACTTGGTATAGTGACACTCGCTATTGTCGCGTTGACTTGACCCAATCAATCAACGCTTTTCTGCACCTCGATGACCATCCAGTGCTTCGCGGTTACGTCGATCGAGCTTTCGCGACTATCGAATTGCGCTATTACGGAGATCTGGGCGTTTGATTCAGCGTCAAGCGGGAATATTGGGAGGACTGGATGGAGTTCTGGGCCAACGACTGTGATGAAGATTATGATGGACAGCAACCTCTTCCAGACTTAGTGACGGCTTGGGCAACGGCGGTACGTTTGCCGATGGCAGAAGTAGAGGCTGTGAGCTACCTCAACTTTAAACCAGCAGAGTAGCAGGCAGATTCTCTGGCGCCACTGCCCATGAACTTTCGTTGCGATCTTCTAAAGCTTATGAGGTGACTATATTCCAACCATTAATGTTTAACAAACGGCATTGGGAGGATTGAGATGCTCAAATTGGGCATAAAGCTGCATCTACTTTCTTAGTCTCGGTTTTTCGGTAACGCTTTCGCTACTTACGATTAGTTCACCTCTCCTTTAATCTCTTTCTACCACAATATCATGACATCAATAATACTTACCTTGCATCGTGTTGCCATGCCGGTGCGGCAGAGGATCCCTATTGTAACTGCACCCAGCACGCAAATTTCTCGACGTTCGCTTTTTGACTTGACGGGAGGTTAGTTCACCCTTGACAAGAAGCACAACAGATACTCACTACCTCCAGAGATACGCAACAAAATATACTCCTTCGCGATTGAAGAAAGCAGCTACTACGCTGCCATTGCCCTGCGTCGACACTATTTCCAGCGCCGAACCCAGTGGAGAGAGAAACATCGATGCCGTCAATTTTTTGGCCTCACGCGGATATGCAGCACCATACTCACTGTATACCTCCCACTCTACAAGAACTCTGCGTCTCTCTGCAAGACGCACTCAATTTTGTCTACAACCTCCTCAGATCGCCTTTCACCCCAGAGAAAGATATCGCCGGAAACGTAATCATTTCGCGGCCCCGCAGCGATACAAAAATGCCGGCCTTTCTGACCCTCAAGTCCTAAAGGTTATATACACCGCAACAAATCATCATGCCCAATGCCTCGCGGATGACCATCGACATCAAGCCGCTGTTGCTTTGGCTTCTCTCAGAAGTGTACGACCACAGTCTGCTTTCACATCCGCAAGGAGTACTGGAAGCGATGGATGGAAGATCGGGATAATGAGGATGATTGTCGACAATGGTATGCGCCTGCTACGAGTGGGAGTTAAAGTCGTGGATACTGAAGTCTGGGTTGTTTCTTCAGGGCTGCTGGGGCGTGGGCGAAGATATCAGATTCAAATTTGCATGGTAGCTAGCATGAGACCCATGAGTCTAAGAGAGCTAGACCAGGAATTTCATACGAGCTTAAGAGGCTAAGCAGAGCGAGGATGGAAAGCTGATCTTTGATGAGAAAGTTGACCCGGAAGGGGTGCATACTTGGACGATCCGACAGACAGAAAAGGCAGACACCTTATAACAAGCTGAAATACCTTAATCGATTTCGTCACTCAATAGAATATGACTTGTCTCAACATTCTTGACATCCTCCTGCGAGCCATCCGGTCGGTTCTCGGAGAACTGTTGTATGTATTAGATCCGAGATGTAACCGACACTAGTGTCACGTCGCCGATGCAATTCTTCGCCAGCGACACTCCTACATTGTTTCAGGAGCATCTCCGACTTCAATCAGCCAATACCTATCTGTTCACAGATCTGTGCGGTTATGGACAATCACTGTATGGGTTTAAATGCGCAGAGTGATGACGTGGAGTGCCCATTGCTCAAACTACCTGGGGGTAGGTGGAGTGTCTGCCAGACTATGTTCATACTGACACAATCGCAAGAACTGCGAAATCGAATCTACGCCTACACTGTAGAGGAGAGCACTATCCCGCTCACGTATGACATGGAGTGGCAGCCTGCATGGACGCGCACCTGCATAAGGCGACGACAATTCTTAGGTCTAACGCAAGTCTGCCGTCAGATACGATTTGAATTCCTCCCACTTTATAAGACCCACACAAAAGTTGCACCGAACACCTGGGATATATACAAATACATCGACACGTGGGTAGCGCCTGGCACCAGCGACGAGAACGTCTTAGGGCACGTAATCCTCGACTTCATGGATGATGATCGAGGGGAATTAGGAATCCTCGACATCAAGCCTTTGTTGCAGCTTGCAAGAAGAGCCGAGGGTTTTCACGTGGAAATCGTCGATGTCACTGAACCGAACGACTGCAACTCCCCTACTATGCGTAGCATAGAAGAGACACTGGCTGACCTGTACGACATTCAGGACATGGACATGTTCTATGAATATATGGACGAAGCAATGACTGCACTGGTAGTACGTGCCAGTGAAGAGAGTGGTGTCGAAATCATCTTCGAGCTGAGCCCCCAGTATTGGGAGGATTGGATGGGCGAGTGGAGCAAGCCGGACCATGATCCTAACTACAGGATCCCTCTCGAGCTAGAGGATACTGTCGTGGAGTGGGGGCGGCAGTGTGGGATGGAGCTTGATCGAGCTACGGGGAGCCATCTGACTGTCAACTACCGACCTGGGGAAGTGGACTCGGATGAATCATGTTAGCTTATGAATCCTCAACAGTACCAGATACCAGATACGACGGTTTGGCTCACTGAACTAGAACCGTCGGTCAGCTTGAGACCTAACTACATCGCTCCTTCCCAGAAGTATTAAAGCGTATACATCTGGACTAGCTTTTGCCCAACCTCCGAGGAAACGATGACCATCGACTTCCTCTGGGCTTCCTTACGCTTGCACAAAATCCCACTGAACAAATGACAAATCGTGGACTATACAACAAATTCCTATCATGAATAGAACAGGAAACGAAACAGCGTCAGCGTTCATGCCACTCAATGAGTTTTGGTCGGCTGTGTGTGCAGTTGGGAGATATCGATTGTCAGCCATTTCAGGTTAAGCTTGGATCGCTGCAGAAGCGAGGACCTTGGCGAGAAGGGTGGGTTTGAATGACAGGTAGTGGTGAACCATTGAGGATTGCGAGATGGTGCTTGTGTGGTCTGCATTTGAAAGGATGCACTCGGCAGTCTAGTGTTTCATTGAGCCAAGTGCCACCCTGTTATTCTCGATTGCAGAAAAGACGAGTCACCCCTCATGGGCACTGAGAATCCTCAAACCGTAGGAAGACCTTCGGAGTGGCTAGAATAGACTGGTTGACGTAACCCGCCTGTCAACCAGATACAAGTCACCAATAGGGTGTTAAGTGTCAATGGGTGTCAATCGTGTCGTATTGCAAGTGAGCGGAAGCTCAATGTTACAGGCGCTAGTACTATCATATGATGGCTATCGGTGAAGATCCTTCACCTCTGACATCAAGAATTCTGGGAAAGTGTTCTTGACTCAAAGTCAGAGTGGTTCGACAATTTTGTAATCCACCGATACTCAACCTTCTTGGACCACCTGAGTATGACCTCTCTTGGGTCTTCTGTCTTCCTCTCACCAACAAGCACCAGATCAACTTCACCACCACGATTACCTCCATATTCGGCGCACAACGCTTTGCAATAATTCCACGCTTGACAAAGATGCCTACGAGACTGCTTGCAAGTCAGGAGAGCGCTCTTATCTGCTTGCCTGGAGGTGAATTATGATGCATCTTCACCTTGACCAGCAGCTGACACTAACGCAGGAATTGCAACCGAGCAGCATTCTATTCACATGTATCACGTCAGTGGTTGTACGGAAAGGTCCAAAGCATACTCGCCATGGCATGGACAAGGTTATTGCTTCTTCGCCTTGACGCAAGTACTACACTCTCCATCAGCCTTTCGTGAGTTGCACTGACACCCCTCTCACATAGCTCAGGAACCTCATGTACTATTCTGCTGTCGAAGAAGGCATGATCGCTTTATCCTAGCAGCCCAAAATCACTACCGACAGTGCTAAGTCCGATTCGCGCCCCACCGTTAAAACCCGACAGTTCTTCGGCCTGATGCAAGTGTCGCGCCAGATCCGCAGCGAGTTTCTCCCGATCTACAGGGCTCGGAACGAATTCAGCATATTCTATCAAGATGCCACACAATATCTCCAGACATTTGGTCCACTCTCTGACCAATCGACTGGACAAGCTCGATTGAGACTCGCTGTCGACATCGAAGCGCATCCCGAAGACCCCGAGGTGGATATCATGCCCTTCGTGCGTTTGTGCAATTAGATGCCACAAGCTCAACTCAGGTTTTGCTTTCAAGAATCAAGGCTCGATAAAGAAGAGTGATCAAGAACGCACTCAGCGAGTTGTCCGCTTGTATTAACAGCGTCAAATTTCAAGAGTATATGAAGGCGACTGGGAGTGCATTCGAGTCGCAGCTAGATGATACCAAATGCCTTGGATTATGGATTCGTACCAAACAATAACATGTCACACCTTGGATGCTCGACTGAAATTTGAATGCTGCCGCGTGCACACCAGGTGTAAGTCAGTGGAGTTTGCAGACAGGCATGAGTGTGCGACTTATGTATGACGTTATCTACCTGGAATTTGATAAGACGGGTCTGTAGTGGTGTTCAGGCTGAATTATCGCGGAGTGCAAATAGTGCAAAGCGATTGCAAGGAGAGCAAGAAAAAGAATGGTTCAGCCTTGCTCGGCGCGAGGAGGGCTGCAACGATCGAGTAATGCATCGCCTGCAAGGAATGACAGTTGAAATTACAGAGGACTCAGAATCAATCAGAGAAATATAAGAAGAGAAGAGAATATTGGCGAGACGTGATATGGTCACTGAAGCCGACGATTGCTATTGAGCTGAGGGATTGTAAATCAACCTATCCCGAGTTTCAAAGGCGTCTCCATGCTGAGTTGTGCGCTGCGTCGGATTAGTATCCCAAGGCTGGCTATTAGCAATACAAGCTCACAATAATGAGCGGTAGTGGCGGAAGTGTGTGCTGTTTATGCTTGCGACTGCTGACTGACCTTACGTGGATGCATAGCAGGCGCTTCGCAGGCGTCATCTCAGTGTCGCCGTTCGCGAGGTAAGCAGCTTTTGGCTGACACAGGAAACCATCGCAACGTGTTCTTCCTCTAATATAAAGAGGAAAGGCACATGAAAAGGAAACTGCCTGAGAGACAGTGCTGGCAATGCGTGAGGTGCAAAGTGGGGTCATTGATGAGCGGGCGCCCGGCCCTTCTCCAGCCTTCTTTTGCGGAACCTTCATTTTACAGTTCGCACGCACAAAGCATCAACGTTTCATCAAGATTAACCACCGAGCCCCTCCGGCAGCAGTGTGAATGTATCCTTTGATGTTGGGATTCTTATGATTATTGTCATCGCGATGACTAATCGTCCTATACTCGTCGCGTCTTCAACACCAGGTATTCGCCAATCGCCTACAGCGCGCAGACGAGAACCTGTTCTCCTGCAACATGGCCGTCGCTGTCTCAAGAGTACTGGGATGTGCATGAAGTACATGCCGGTCGATCCCGAGCGCATTGACTACCCCACATTCCAGCCTTCATCTCCGCACCTTCTCATGGCCTTACCTGTTCTAATCGCAGGGCTCGGTTTCATGCATTCGACCGCTATAGGAAACAAACGCCTCGTTTCAAAACGTTCAGAATGACGCAGCCGAAGCTGTTTGTTCGATGAAACGCTATCATCAACTTTGCCGTACACCAGATCAGTCTTCATGATTACAGCTCTCGGAAGCTGCAATATTTCTCGTATAGTCGAAACAAACTGGAAAGAAGCATTCTTCAAATGCCTCTCCGAGGCTATCAAGTCTCTTGTCGTACCTCAGACCCACTTTATGCAGCCCTAGACATAATCAGACCGTGGGACATGCTGGCCGGCAGCTCGATGAAAGGACCTTGATCACTCATCACATTGCGGGGCGTAGTTATATGCTGTGTGACGTCGCTTCTTGACATCTTGTGGACGTAGGCTCTCAGATCCTATATGCACTGGGGATTTGGCGAAGTCGATCCATTCACAAACTCCCTTACTTCACAAATTATAGTGCTCACGTTAGCAATCCGTACCACGTGGCACCGCTCTACATCCTCGCTGCGGATCATCAACCGCCAACACATACATTGTCGTTGCCTAAGTCTCGACAAACATCACCATGTACAGCATCTTCCTTCTCAGCACACTATGTGCGGCAGTCTTCGCAATACCCGTCACACACATCTTCCAGAACCGCGCAGATACCAACTCAACATGGCTACCAGCCGAGGGCACAACGACATCGTGCGACAAGACGTCTGACAAGATCATCGGCTTCTACGTTGGACCACAGATAGAGTCTGTCCTCACCAACGCATGTGTTGCCATGATGCCTCCCTGCGCCTATCCAGATCGACTTGCCGATGACATCGTCTGCGCCCAGGTCGTTGACTGGCGACTCGATGGGCCGAAGAACAGCAGGCAATCCGCGAATGTTGAGACTGCGGAAGGAAACAAGATCAGCGGATGGGACGTCAGGCGTAAGGCTCTGCTGGAAAGCTTCACTTGAGAACATGTACTGACAGTGATTAGTCTCAGTCACTCCCGCTGCGCAACCGGAGACTTCAGCAGGCGTCTTCTGGACTGCACAAGACTGCTATGGGTATTTCGCCTATATGCTCGAGAACTGGGAGCCGGAAGGATGCCACACTCAGCGAGGCTTTGGTATCGGCAACATCACGGTTGGCGGAGACACTTCACTGGCGGGTACAGTGTTCAGGGTCGAGATCGTGGCTGAGCAATGATCTTGTCTGAATGCTTCCCTTACGATATTTCACATTCGTATATTCTTCTGTTTCACGGCCCATTTACCGAGCTATTGGGCATGCGCAGGCCGCATGACATATTGCTTTTATATTTTCCGCGTAGCCAACCTCGTATCGTTCCAGTTCTCCAAATCGACACCATCGATAACGCAAATTGCTCCTCGTTCTCTCAAAATCTTCGCTTTCTCAGTCTTATAGCAATCCTGGACGCACTCGAAGGCTCACGGAGATACTCTTCGGATCCCATTGAGCACACAGAGCACACACAGAACCCTGCAACCCCTTTGCTGTGCCATTGCGAATTATCAAGGCTCTACACAAGAGGAATGAGCTATGGTGGTAGAGCTAGACAGATGGCACATCCCTCAATGTCTGATAGCTGTCAAGAGGAAGCCTAACAGGGCTTTGCGAAATGTAGTCTCCGTCTCGTCAACGATCATGAGTTCACCTGTCGTCAGGTCTTCGCTAAACTGGAGCAGGATCAGGCTCTGGTAGTCACAGAGAGCAACGCACCGGCACTTCGCTCGCTTGGCGTACGCCTTGGCCTGCTTGATCTGTTTCGTCGCGTTCGATTTTACCCGTAGGTACTTCCTAATATCGTCGTTGTACGGCTCCAAGGTCTTTCGGTGCAGGTATCTCTTGGCTCACATCGTCTTGAATGATCCCTTGTCGATGAGATCAGTTCGTTTGAACTCCACCATCATGACGATTCCTTCATCTCCCTTGACCGTGTAGAAGACTCCAACGTCCACGCGCAGGGTCTCAACTCCAAGCTCTGACGCTGTTAATAACTTGCCTACCAGACCCTCGTTGACGTCGACAGCCCGCATAAGTGGATTCAAGAGGTTGGTGCGGGCGTGTGCAACTCCATCAGCCTCGTTTCGTACGAAGCGGTTCGGCTCCGGCGGCGTTGCAACTTCGTCCCTCAGCAAAGACTCGTGTGCTGCTAGGTACTTCTCGGTCGCGGACAGGTAGCCGGCGCCATCATGGTAGATCAGAATCCGCGGGGGCTTCTCTTTCTTGACTTGCTCGGAGGATTCTTTTGTTTGCCAACAATCCTTTTCAGGCTTTGATGGAACGATAATGATGTCCGGCAGTGCTTCGTCGAAGCTCTGCAGTAAGGTGGTTATCGGCATCTTCTGGGGAAGGAAAGTTGGTTTGTGCTAAGAGTGCGGTAGGATTTTAAAGGCTGTGGAATGGATCATGAGCTTGCGAACCGTAGTGAAAGCACAAGCACTGAGTACAGCTTCACTCAAGATTCTGCTACAGTTTTATCAGTAATCTCGAGAGAAAGAGTAGTAGAGTGGATCATAAATCTTCGCGACAAGCCCATCTTCGGTCAACAAGATCTGGGCGCCGCACTCATAACCAGTGCGAATCGGTGCCTTGAGTGTGATCTTGCGCGTATTGTTCAGGTCTGTACTACCTGGCCTAGGAGGGTGTGCGAGACACCATTCGAGCTTTGAGACTTCGTCGGGCACATCTGAATCCGGGGCGTCCAAATCGCAGTAATCTCGACCGCAGGGTGGAGCGGGGATGTGGCGCTTGAGAATGAGAGTTTGCCCAGGGAAATAGGGACCAAAGTCATCTTCCTGGGAAGAGGGTGGTGGCGAAAGCGAATCGCTAGACGCGCTGCGCGAGGATGTTGCCATGTCGCGTCTGATTAGGCGGATTGCGAAGGTGCAAGCTTTGATGGATTGTAGAGATTTTGGAGGTCAACATTTATGCGATGGTAGCGAAAAGACAGGAAGTGAAGGTACATTGTGAATGAGCGACTCTGGCCCTGGCCAATCGGAGAACTGTCGGTGTGCACAATGTCGTGTTTACACAATGTTTGCAACAGATGTGGACGCTGTTTTGCGCTACAATATGTCAATCTCGTGAAATTTTTAGATTATCCTTGACGGCGTTCTGCTAGTGTCGAAACAGCATGTGTTCGAGGGTGCAGGGCACAGTAAGTAGTAGAGCGGGGCGGCAGGGAAGACCTCAACCACTTCGACCTGAGAGTCGTAGCTATGGGGAGATGAGACAATCGAAGCACTGCATCCAAGCTGTAGCAGGAGCCTGGGCCCATATGGTGAAAGCGTGATCATTTGACTGAAGAGTTTGAATAGGTCGATGGAAAATGTCCAGTTCTCCAGAAGGGCCAAAGAAACAAACGTGATGATATGATAGAAGAGAAGATGAATTGCTCTCACATAACAGCTTCGAGATTGAGAAACGCGTCGCACGCGAGTCGTCGGGAAACACCCTAAGAAGAGATGGATTGGCTGATTTCACGTTTACAGCTTGCCCACGCAGACTTACAGAAGCGGAATTACCATAGCATCGTTCTCCAGGCATTTGTCCTGGCTAGAAACAACTACACCAAGAAAATTACAGCATTGTTGGTATTGCTATCGATCGTTTCAGTTGTCGCACGCACATCTGCAATCGCTACAAACCCTACTTCATCTCAACCGACAGCATGGCTGTAGATATCGGGGTCTAAAAAAATAGCCTAACAAAAGAACAAGACAGCTCTAAAGTCCAGAGACTTCAAGTCCCTTTGGCCTTTCTCCAAAAAGTTTCTCGGGGTCGGGACAAACTGCCGTATCTTAGCGCGGCAGCCTGGTGCTCTTACGTGACGCCGTAACTATCAAGCACGCCACCTGTACTGTATTCCGCGCTGTGCCTGGATGACCGTGCTGTGGTGCTCTTCTAGAAGCTTTCTCTTAACATCACATGAGAGTTATCTTGAGAAATATGGCACGTCTGTTGCTGCCTGATGTCATGCTTAATTGTTTGCTCCTTATCCTCCATCTTCACGATCGCCAGTATCGACTGAGCCAGCCAGGTGCTGGCGCAGAGCCTCCTTTCCAGCGCACCTCAAACATACTGTCGGAAAGCACGATTCTCCTAGTGTGGATTACTTAATTAGGCTTAGCTTTGTTTATCATGCTGGTAGTTCTTCAAGGTTCGCCCTCGAGTCCTTCTAATAATTCAATAATACTCCAATACATACGCCACTCTAGCTGAACACGCCAATGTTCCTCTGTCTACTCTCCACCATCGTGCCCGCGGACGATGTTCCAGAGAGGAAAGGGCCCAGAGCCAGCAGTATCTCACCCTCGAGGAGGAGAAAGCGGTTGTTTGATATGTGTTCGCCAGCGGTCCGTTGCAGTGTTTGACAGTGGTCCGCTGCACTGATTGTCCAGCTCATTCGGTTAGTTCAGTTTGGTTCCCATCCCTCCACTGCTATTCCCTTCTACTATATAGTCCCGATCGATCCTTGCCATAGCTCACAGACAGATCAATCAACTCAATCATATCAACCCTTCTACAATATGCCTTGCTGATATCTAGTCTTGGGAAGCCTGTGCGGATCAAGTACATACCCTTGCTAGCCCTCATCGTAGCTCGTCGGCGGTCCGCAGCAAACAGGCCAAGCAAGCCGCCAGGCCAGAACTGGCCCCGGGCCTTCGAGAAATGTCATCCAGAACTCAAGGCAAGGAAATCCTAGGCGATTGGCTAGAAACGTCACGAGAATAACATATACGGCAAGATCACACACTGGTTCGAAGTGATTGGGGAGGTTCCATAAGATCCGGCCAGTCTGCCGGAAAACGTGTACAATATAGATGAGACCGGCGTCATACTAAGCATGCTCCGCTCTATCAAGGTCCTTATAGGTAAGGATGACATGCGTGACTATAGGGGCGCAGGTGTGAAACGCACAATGGTGACTGCAATTGAGTGCATAAGCGCCGACGGGAGATTGCCACTTCCACTCATCTGGCCAGCTTCAACACATCACAGCGACTAGACTATGTTTCCGACCCCTGTATGGCATTACGCGCATTCTTAAAATGGCTATAACGACTCTAAGATCAGCCTGGAGTGGCTCATGTGCGTGTTTGATCCGCAAACCAAAGAGCTGGCTAACGAGAAGTTACGAGTATTAATCTGCGACGGCTTCGGGACTCACGAGAAGCTTAAGATCTTGGGATGTTGCCTTGCAAACAACATCGTTATGTGTCATCTTCCCTCTCATACCTCACACAACACAGCTCGCACTCGATCTTGCATACAGAACAAGACAAGAGAATAAGGCTTGCGCGGTCTTCTGGATTGATGCAAGCGACATAGACAATCTTTATCAGTCGTATGCAAGTATTGCCCAATACGAGCATCAATGCTATCATGAGTGCCTCCTCGGATGCATGAAACCAGGGCTCCTTCAGCTCTGCTAGTGCAAACTCGGCGAGAACGCCTACTTCTGCTCTCAATGCTTAGGTCAAGTCCGCGTATTCACACGCTTCGATCAAGAAACCAAGAAGCGCTTTCCGGATATCAGCCCGCTCAACGATTGTCGT
Source organism: Macroventuria anomochaeta (assembly GCF_010093625.1). Lineage (NCBI taxonomy): Eukaryota > Fungi > Ascomycota > Dothideomycetes > Pleosporales > Didymellaceae > Macroventuria > Macroventuria anomochaeta. Next base: position 334,586 of record NW_022985395.1, on the reverse strand, counting down.
AAGCGCGATGTTCAGTTCCTTGTCGAACCTAAGTAGGACAAGGTTATCGTAATCGCAAAGTGCCACAAATGGACAGGTGAGAGCCTCCGAATATGCTACAGCTTGCTTCGTAATGGCTTCTTTCACTCTACCTTACTCTGTTCAGAGGAGACCTGCATCCCACCGTACAAGTGAAAGGATCTTTACCATCAACCTGGGACCTTGAATGCCTCTAAAAAGCCTAGAGGTGATGTGGCTGACTGCGTTCGGTTCTGCCCTATGCCTGGTACGATATGGGCACATCTTAACGATTACGTTTTGTCATACTTGTTGGCTTTGGCCTCAATGGCTTTCCTAGCCGATCATTCAGGTTCCTCTTCACCATCGCATACTTCCCACCCCTTCCCTCGCCCCAGATCTCCCACATCTTGTTCATACTCTCCTCGCTGCAGGGTGGTAGCCAGCCCATACTGGCCCATTGATCAGTCAAAGTCCAGTTGAACAGAGGGCTGCAAAGCTCCTACCGTAGTGGACGTCCGAACCGGATTTTGAACACAGTCGAGTGGCCAAAATCTACTAGTCTGATTCGGAAGTTTCTATTTGCGGTGTTTGGTCTCTTAGAGAAGATAATGTTTCGCGGCGATATATCGTCATGTCGAACCCCAGCGCGACGAATATCGTAGTCGGCCTCAATGACTTTGACCATAATGTCTCTTCTCACCTCTGGTGTGAGGCTGTGTGGTTCGAAATCCGCCATTCGCACACCAGGCACATATTCGACAAGGACCAATCGTACCTGGCGAGTGATATGCTCGTCCTGAATATCGCCCGTAACGTTTAGGGTCCAGGAGCCGTTATACTCGGGCGTGATGCAGCCTTCTACTGACGTGCCTTGGAGTTCGGAGTAGGCGGCAGCTTCGATACTGTACTCAGAGTCGGCAGCAGTCGCGACGTCAACTTCCAGGTCTTGAAAATCCTGGTCCTGAAACGAGTAAAACAGTGGATCGTAGATCTTCGCAACGAGTCCAGTATCGGTAAGCACTAGCTGAGCGCCCAAGTTCTCGCCAGTACGAATCCCAGATGTTACGGTGAAGGAGCAAGTGTCGTCGAAGCTCGTGCACCCCTCAGCAGGAGGATGCGCCAGACACCAGTCGAGCTGGGTTGTTCGCTGGAGGTCCTTTTGCTTAGGTCGTTCGCATCAAGAATAGTAAGTACCAAACGGCGCAGGTGGCTGGTGGCGATGTGCGATGAAGGTCGCTCCTGGTACGTAAGGACACGACAGTGGCTTTGCAGGTGAGCGTTTCGCCAATGGCAGGCTGCCAGATCCGCTCTCATAGACGCCGGACATGATGCGCACTAGTTCTAAAGTGTTGTAAAAGGCGTGTAGTTGGAAGCCGTGATGCGAGTGGGGTATAGCCAGCCGTGGGAGCAATGTTGTTCTTTGACAGAAAAGTTGGAGCAGAGGTGAAAGAGCGTTGGACACGACGAACAAAGAACGACCAGCCGGCGCCGCCTCGGCTCTCAATGGGTAATTCCTTTGCACTGAGCTAAATTGCAAAGGAAGAAGTTGAGCAACATTCAAACTTTCGTCGATGTTTCCCTGGAGCACAGCTCGACGCGAATAAACACAAAAGAATATAGATAGTAATACATTGTAGACTACAGCAGCTAGTCGCAAGGATGCAGACTCACAACGAGGAAGCACCTTCCTCGGCACTGGAGGCAGTGAAGGAAAGTGTTATAGGTGTAGAGAATGATGTGTAGCTTCATATTGCCAAAAGTGAGCAGGAAACTTCGACAAACCAGCGCGGATGTAACAAAATCCAGCGAAGCCTATAGTGAGATGAAGTGATGAAAGTCCTGCACACTTTTCGATATAGACTCATCAGCTGATGAATGGTCAAGAAGTGTTTAGTCTCACATGACAAGTTCGTGGCAGGTTCCATGCCAAGCCGGCAGGTACGTCATCATCAAGCTCCGTCGATCGCGTACCTGAACCTCACATCAACCCAGATCGCTCAACAACGGCTGCCCGCAACCGTAAAGTCGCGTAACAGAAACCCTGCGCCTACGTTACTGGCAGCCTCCTCTGCCACACACTGCCACAGGACAAGATTCCGCTGTCTTGGCGCCTGTCGCCCTCCGCAAGCGGCTGCTTTCCTTACGCTCAATTGCTGCTGTTGGTTCGAGCAGGAAGTCGGCACGGCGCATATCACAATGTGAACTTACGACGACTGCTTGGTCTGGAAGCGGAGTAGCTTGTTGTGACGCGAAGCACAGATGACGTTGTGTTGGGTAATAGTTCACCAGCCACTTTGCACCTCGCGCTTCGCTCCTCTTTGGGAAATTGGGGTCTTTGTGGGGTAATAGTTTACTCTGGGCGAACCGTAGATAAAACTTGAATGGTCTGCGTAGACACAGGGTATTTCTAGCAATATCTTAGACTTGAGCCGCACATTACTATACGATACTACCAGTCCCAGAGCCCCCTCCTGTCGGACCTTCACCGATACCATTATGCGCGTTCAAACCACCATCGCAGCCTTGACTTCGGTCGCATCAGGCCTTTTGATGCCTCGCCAGTCAAATGAGACTACCACAACACCAAATGTTGCAGCTGCGCAATATGACGGGTGAGGATAGCATCAACCAAACCCGAACAGCGACCTAACATCTCATAGTTCATGTTTCTACCCCGTACCAGACCCCAAGTTCAACCTCGAAGCCTATTTAGGAACCTGGTACCAAGTTGCCGGCACACCCTTCGGCCCAACATCAGGCGCCAGCTGCGTTACTGCTAACTACGAGCTGAACGTACGTTGCTGTTTCCCTAATCATCGAGAAAGGAAGCTAATGAAAACGAAGGACAACGGCACCGTTCGTGTGCTCAACACAGCAACAGTAGGCCCCCAGCCCATCAACATCGTTGGCACGGCGACTCCAGTCGATGCCGCATACGGCGCTGGCGGTGCATTTGTGGTCAGCTTCCCTGGTACACCTGATGCTGAGTGCCCGGGACCGAACTACATTGTACAAGGTATGATCTCCAACCCCTGTTGACTCAATGAGTGAAAAGTTGATGGGTTTATTAGACTATGCCGTTGATTGGGCCATTGTGCAGACACAAAATTGGAGCACATTGTACATTCTGAGTAGGGAGCGTCAGCCTGCTCCTGCGAGCATCGATGTGAGTTGCCTAAGCCCTTCTGGAGATAATGTATGTACTAACTGAATAATTAGGCTTGGATTGACCGTGCTGTTGCTTTTGGCTCTGATGCTTCGGCGATCTCAAAGTTCAATCAGACTGGCTGCGATGCGTAAGAAGGCCGAGGCTCGAATTGAGAGCTCTCGGTTAGGACTTGGACATGGGCAAAATCGAACACAAAATCATAATCCAAATCATCGATCTTTTCCAAATATTGAATCACAGCCGCGCGATGGAGACTGTGACCGAACGCTCGACAAAGTCGATTTTGATGATTCTGTGCAAAAGAGAGCCGAGCGAGTGCGCAACACTCAAGGCAGACGCCAAAATGAGCTCAGCGCATTACGTGAAGTCACTTTCACTTTGATCTTCGGCGATTCGAAGCCTCAGTGGATGACTACTTGCTGCTTAGGTCTGAGCACAGTGGGCGCTCTTTTTAATAGGTTAGAGGAGATTGAGAAGGGGCCTTTGTGTGCGCTACGCGCAAGATGAGAGAGCATGCATATTCTGGTGAGAAGTTCTAGACTGCTGAACCTTGGGAGTATTCGCAAATTTTCCTTTTGGCTAGGCAAGGCAATCTCTGAACTAAGAAGTCGATCTTATTCCATGCGACTGTGCTGAAGCACCCCTGTTTTGCTCGTAGCTGAGTGGCTTGGTAACAGTCGGTTGAAGTATGACGACGAAACGAAAGCAGAGGCTACAATCGCGGTCCAGAGCATTCATAGGGCCCTCAGCTACTTCTAACCTCGTGGCTAAAGGGCATGGCGAAGATGTCCTCACAAACACCTCAGAGGATCGCGAACGCATAACAATCACCGTTCGGAACGGATATCGCAATCAAGCTAGGGATTCTCAGATATTGGCGATTCGAATTCAATGTTGCCGCGTACGTGCTATAAGGCAAGAAGATGTCCAAGTTTGTGCGAAAAAAGGTTCCATGTATACGGCAACATGCTTTGTGTGAGTAATTTGCTCAACAATCTAACCTATACGTAAATTGCATCTTACCGTTACGACACTCTCCAAACACTGCTCTCTCACCAGTCGTGACATCCGTCTTCCGTGCTTGAGGCACCATTTGAGGTACCGTAGGCGGTTCCCACTTCTGAACAGGTTGTACGACATAGTAAGGCTGCGGTGCCCATTGAGGTGGTCCTTGTACATATGGTGCTGGAGGTCCGCTCTGCTAAAGCTCGTACACGTTGTCAAATCCAGCATAACGACACTTTGCCTCTACAGAGCCACTTAATGCCGCCGCGTTGGCGTACTAGGATCCAAAGACTGAGGATGACTAGAGGTGAAAAGATGGTCATGGGGATCAGCAGGGATCTGGTCGCTCTCTTCACGCTTATCATTTCTGCTATTGTAGTTAGCATCAGGATGACTTACCGCTGTGCCACAAGCAGCGCTTGCCCATCCCTTTTTTGGATAGAAGTGCTCAATCTGACAAGACCAGATCTCGCGCATGAACTCCTGATCCTGCCCCATAGCTCTGCCAACCTTACTGCTGTCTTGCAGCGAGCTAGGTCGGGCAGGGCTGAAGATTGTACGCGCATCTGCATGCATGTCAGGTGCGCCTTCCCGCTTTAATCGACACGTGTGCATACATCCTTCCAAGGCCGACCCAATCGGCACTTGCGTCGACCTGAAACCAGATCAATGGCGTTCTGCGCTCTCAAAAAGGCCGCTTTACGAACACAGGGATCCAGGACAGAGTCTGTACCCGGCAGCAGGCCAACTCCTTCCAAGTTACTACCGAAGGACTCCTCGTATCGTGAGAGTTGACCACATCGTTTACGGCTAAAGAATCACACAGTTGCCGGGTATCGCTGCGACCTTGAATGTGCGACTCTCCTTACTCATGGCAACCACCGATACAACCACGGCGCCCAATAACACAACAACTCCTTCCCCAACACCACCGGCGCCCACCACTTCAACCTCGCCTTCCTCCCCTTCCCCAATACCACACTAACATGGCTTGCCTTCCCACCTCGCATCCGCATCAGCAACCTCAATCATGCCCGCCGCCAAATCTAGGAAACTGATGGACGTCTGCTGCCGCTCAGAACTAAGCTGGTGTCTTTCTGTATGTCGTGTGTTAGCCCGCCGGACATTACGAACATCATGTCCGGCCAATCCTTGTGTTGGCGGAGATGGTGACGCCGGGTATGTTGTCGGTGACAGCGACAGTTAGGAAGACAGACAGCTTTTGTACGCTTGAGGCATTGCACGAGGATTGGGATGTCGGAGATTTTGCCTTCGAAGACTTGGATGTTGTTGTTTGAGATAAGAGAATGGTAGGACTTTTCGAGCTTGGTATGTGAGCGTACGAGAATGTTGATCTTGCTCTTGGGAGAGTCGCCGAAGAGTTGTTGGATGCTTGGTGTCTGCAACGGTTAGCAGGAGGTGCCTAGATCAAATATTCATGAGCATCGCAAGCGCATGCGATGTGAAAGCAGAATCTGAACAGAGCATCGGCGTTGATATAACACCTTCCTTGCGATGATTGACTTCACGGACGCCGTGGAATGCGGATGCGCAGCACGATTGCGAACAAGTTGCAATACATCGTGAAGCAGGCCTCTTTACCGTACAAGTAACATCGTGGAGTTCAGGCCTCACGAATCCGAAATACCAAGCGCACCCGCAAGATCGTGGTGTGATGAATGCGAATCAGAGACATTCCCTTCACAGATCCACGACGTCAAGTCGGCGTTTCGCGACCGCACTACCGGTGCGCACTTCACCGCACCTGACCACAACTGCTCAGGCACGACCTGGTCTGTCCACCCCACTTCGATGATAGTTCTTCATACTATGCGCATAACGAAAGTAGCCTCAGCAAATAAGCTCACGGACGCCTAACAAGTGTGAACTCAGTACTTACGCTGGAGCAGCGAAGTAAAGAGGCTACGAAGCATGTCACATTTTTGATGATCACAACCAAGCAACATGGACCCCGATACATTTACGTCCCTCGTGCAAGCCCTCCAAATCACCGTTGCGACCTCACTCATCTTCCTTGAAGGTACGTCTTCGTGACCCACCTCAGTTTCGGACTCTCAAGCTTTGGGCCTCGAATCCTCGCAGGGTCGCGAATCATCGATCTTGATACCGGGTGCTAATATCCCCAAGTCTACCCTCCCGCCTCTCCCTCTGGGTCCTCCCCCTAACCGCACTCCTCCCGCCCAACCTCGCAGCCAAACAATTCACTCAACCCGTAAACCTGGGGTCTGCACTACCTGCAACCCTCATCGCGCATCTTGGCAGCCTCGCTCGTGCTTACTACCCCGTTGACATCGTGTCTGCCAAAGCCAGTGCAGGCCGAGCAATGGAAGACTTGGGCAATGGCGCTAGCAACTCTGGTACCAGTGGCGTCGTACGAGGTTTATTGTATTTTTCCTATCAATGATCGTGTGAAGAAGATTGGGGAGGAAATAGCCAAGGGTGCACATGAGAAGCGCGCGAAGAGCGAGTTGAGGGAGTTGTTTGGGAAATGGCAGTTCAAGAGTTTTGGGAGGGTGGGCTTCCGCTTGTTGCGGGAGTTGTGGGGTGGCTTGGTGTTGTGAGGGGGTGGTTTAGGGATGGTGCGGGTGGTTTTGAGCGAAAAGATGCGTGGCACGTGAGGTGTTGGAAAATTCAATGTTGGTGCCGTGTGTTTTTCGCGTTTGTGAACTATAAGCTGGAGGTACTCGAATGCTTGAAGTGCATTGATCGGGTTCTGAGACGTGGCCGTGAAGCACGCCAGTGCGACCGAGAGACTCCATACTCGGTATTGAAGTAGGAGAGCGATTAGTTTAGTCCGTCAAGAATGACATCTTGTCGAACAGCTGGTCCAATGACTCGACCTGGGTGTTCTGGCTCATGATCAGATCCTCAGCAGCAGCATGTGTCATCCACGTGTCTATCTCCTCGATGACCGGCCGTGGCGCAAGGGTGATGATGTTCTCGTCGATGTCGCACATCAGGAGCTGAACATGCGGGCGCTCGAACAGCTCATCTGACAGGCACGATCGAACGTGGCGTACGCCCATGCCATCCATCGCCGATGTAAGTAAGTCTTGCTCTGCCTTCCTCGTTTGCCCTGCTCTCGTTTCTTTCACCGTGTTGCCCAAGTGTCTGTACCACTGTAGCGCACATGCAGACCCATGTCTCGAGGCGTCTTCCGGTGGCTGCTGCGCTACCTTCTCCCAAGAATTGCACCGTAGGGAACGGCAGGTCTGGAACTTTGTTGAAGAGATCTTTGACCACAGCCTTCGTTCGTTGTCTGCCTCCAGGACTCTATTGAGGGAGATCATACGCGCCGTTTACCCACAACTTTAAGAACGACTTGCGCGCTACGAACATGTTGTCTGCTTGCTGCAATGTCTCTATCCAAGCGCGCACGAGCGCTGCTGCAGCAAACTCACGCGCCTTCTGATTACAGTGCTGTGAGGCGTTGGACGACGCGCCGACAATCGTAGCAAAGAGGATGTTCCAGCGTACTTGCTCGTAGTGAGAGTCGAATGCGTGCGTCCGGTTGAGCTGCCAGAACCAAATGGCCTTAGCGACATCCAGATTCATAGCACCTGCGACAACCTCCTTCTTGCGCGCAATGCCGGCGGCGGTAATGAGCTTGTCGTGCTCCGGGAAGAAGAACCAGATCTGGTATTATGGTGGATTGCTGGGGATATGGAGTGTTTTGGCATTCTCGCAGAACTCGGTGATCGTGGGGGTAGTCGCCTGACGGAGAGACGCGCTTGGGGATGATGCTGAGCTTGCGGTTCAACAGCTCGACAGCACGTCGATGGCGCTCGAGGAGCTGCTGTTGAGCCTGGCGTGATGTTCGTCTGCATGATCAACACGAGTCGGTCGCAACGAATCTCAGTTTCGCTGCGCAGTAAGGTGTTGGCCGAAGGAGTGGCAAAGCACAGACCGCGCACCTAGCAGGCTTGGCGGTAGTCGAGCAGGTTGATGCGAAGTGAAAGCGGCTACCGAGTTCATTTGAGCGGACTGACAACTCTTTCGACGGGACTACTCGTCCTGCCCGTGCCTACACCGGAAGCCAGTAGTTCCAGCCTGGAGGCTTGTACACGGTGCTTCTTCATGACTTCCACCCATTCTTCCTCTGCCTCTTGTCCCCCACGGCTTGCTTCGTCCTGGCCTTCCAGCTCGGCCTTGAGGTCCTCCTCCAGCAGCGCGATCATCATGCTGAAATCACCACCGAGCCTGCCGAGCGAGCCAGCGCAGTACAAGACTTGTGTTAGGAGCGAGTCCCTTGCCGAGCGGTCTTGAACGTTGGGGAGGTACTCGCGCAATGTGTCGAAAAGCATCTCCACAAGATGCAGCGGGAAGGTTGCCAGAGCTGAGGGGATGGGCTGTAGTGGGTTCGACTCAGCTACAGGCTTGACAGCGGGTGCAGCATCATCTTGCCCCGGAGCAGGTAGCGCGGACGGGAAGATGCTTTTGTACATGGAGATGACGGCGAAGCTCTGCTCTCGGAAGACCTCGAGGTATTTCTTCAAGTACTTGTCAGTTTGCTGCCCAGCAGACCAGCCGCCGTCGGTCTTTGCACTACCACCCAGCCGCCGGTCTGTCTCGTGGCCGGCGAGCTCACGCAGAGGGTCGAGTGCGCCGAGCATCGACTCTAGGCAGCCTAATCTGCATACCAAGAACAGAGCACCCAGACTGCCCTCACCGCTCCCGATGCCAGTCTGCTTTGTCGACCATGCTTGATCGAGCTCAGGAGCCACGCGTCTGAGCCAGGCAACTGTCCGCATGGCACCTGCTAGCTTGATGCCTTGTGATTGCAGAGAAGCAATGAGGTTTGCCGTCATTGTCTTCATCTCTTGCTCTGCCTGGCCGGCGAGGGACGCGACAAGGGTCGAGTCGGGGTAGAGGGCATGCAGACGTTTGATATGGGCGTGGAGGTCCAGCGCAGAGGCATAGTTGGCGTTGGATGTGACCGAGCTGGTACCAGCGGTGGCTTGGGCGGCAGCCGTTGACGACGACGATGATATGGCCGACGAAAGCAGCGTTGGCAGGTCCAGCACATCAGCCACGCGGTCCATGTTCCTGGACAGCAGCATGGCCTTGCTCCGTCTGTCCAGTGTGGCGTTGTCTCCACTCTTGCTGTACTTGTCGGCGAACTTGTGTGCAGCTGTCTCCAGCTTGGGCAGCTCGGCCTGTATGGTCGCTGCATTGTGCCCGATCTGTGGCAAAGTGTCTCGCAGACGCAGCAGGTGGCCGGTCGAGGCTATGATTGGCCTGTGGGAGCGTTTGGACAGAGCTTGCAATGACCGCAGGACTGATTGCGAGCTCTGTGACAGCGACTGCTGCTCGGAGGACGCGAGGGCATCGAGCGGGAGCGTCGTCAGGCGGGCGAGGTACGCACTGGTGACAGCATCGGTGGACGAGCGCCGTTGCTGTGCAGCGTGGGCGTCCAAGTAGGGTACGAGGAGCTCGTAGAGGGGGTCGGCCATGCTGGCTGAGCTTTGGCTGTATGTCGTCACGCGTCAGACAGCTCAATGGCCCATTTCGACGCTCCACGTATCACGGCGGGGGGTGTTTGCGGGCAAGACGGAGGTGATGGGGAAGGCGCGCCATCCCTGCTGCACGCTAAGCCCTATCCGCCAGAAGCGACGCCGCCTTTCTTCACATGCACGCCTGCTGGCCTGCAGCGACTCTGCGATGGATGGCGAACACTCCCGCTCTGACAGACACCCGACTCCCATCCCCGACCCGACCGCCGACCAGGACCGCGGCCTCGTTGAGGGCTTCCTATCGCGCCTGTTCCAAGACCGCTTCCTGACAAGCAGCCCCGCAGCCTCCGACGCCCCACCATCGCAGCCACTGTCAAACAATCTCGTGCCTTTCTTCCCAGCCGACAGCGTCTTCGCCTCGCGCCAACACTCCGTCCAGCAACCCTCCGACCAGCAACCCTCCGAAAGCGGCCCCGAAAGCCGCCCGTCCCGTCGGCGCAGTCTGCTCGCCGCGGCTCTATCAATGCAACGCACCCACCATGTCGTGTTTTGCGTCGAAGACACCGTCGGCCTGAAGGACGACAAATACAGCGTAGGCGTTGTAGACCGCTCCTTCACAGACGTCGACACCCACGAGCCCCGGCCACAGCGCGACTATGGCGAGGACATCGAACGCCACGCCGACATCCCGCCGGCAGAGTTCCACAAGTTCATGAAGACCGGCATCCCACCACGAGGCACAGTGCTCGTATCGTGGCAGACGCAGCTGAAGACAGAGCTCATACCGGAGCCGCAGTTGCAGTTACTCGACCGGGCGCTGTACGTGGGCGATGTGGTCAAGAGGAGGGCGGAGGACCACATGAGTGGCACAGTCATCGGCACAAAGGCCGTCTGCACTCTCTTCCCAGCAACCCAGTTTCAAGGCGGGCAAATCACGCAAGCAACTACCGACGACCTCTCGATACGGAACGTGCCCGCCAACGAGCTGCTCAACGTCCACGACTATGTCGAGGGCGCCATCGTTGTCTACGGCGACTGGGTGGGGCGCATCGAGAACGTCTACGACGAAGTCGCTGTCAAGCTGTCGAACAACTCGGTCGTCGTCGTCGAAGACCCCGGAGAGCTGGAGCACGATGAGATCACAGTCGAGCGCCTTAGCGTAGGCGACACTGTACGCACGAAGAAGGGCAACCTGCGGCGAGGCCTCTGGAGGTACGGTGCTTTCGACCCGAACATCAAGCCTGAGGGCATGATCGTCGAGACAAGGCCTCTCGAGATCGACGTACAGTGGCTGGCAAGGAGCATCGGCGCCCAAGATACACAGTACGCAGCAGAGGAGCCGCCCGCAAACCTTGGCCGAGACGAGTTCGAGAGCCCGAGTTTCTGCCGATATGATGCCTCCGCTGGCGCCGCATCGACGCTTCCACTATCAGCCAACGGAGCAGATCGCACCTACCACGTCACAGACGTAGCGGTTGGCGACCGTGTACGCTTCAAGGACCTTGCAGGCGCGGCTGTCAAGTACGATGGGACCCACACACTACCGAACGGATATCCGCAGGGCAAGGTCACCCGACTATCTCGTACAGAAACACTCGGGTACGACATGAACGTCTTTCTCGTTATGCAAACACACACCCAGGTCACAGTGCAATGGCAAGACCTGACCATCACCGAAGACGTTAGCTCGTCGCTCATACCAGATCCGAATGTCGAGGACGACGATGAGGTGTGGCCAGCTGAGATCATTTGCAGCAAGGAAGACAGGAGCAGCGATTTGCCTGATCAAGTCGGCCAATGGATGAAGGAGCCCTCGAAAGTAGGCGTGGTCCAGGCAGTGAAGTCGCGAGACCGGATAGCAAGCGTCCGCTGGTTCAAGAACCACGACATCAAGTTCTTTGGCGCTGATCTACTGCGCCCTGCGACGACTGGCGAACTATCCGAGACCACCGAGGATGTCAGCCTCTACGACATATATTCGTCTCCAGCCTTGACACGGCGAAGGGGCGACTTCGTTCTCATCCATCCCTCTGGTGTACAAGGCCATATGCCACGTGTCAGCGGACCTGATTGGTTCGGTGAGGTCGTTGACCTCGGCCTTGATGGCAAAGTCACAGTCCGTCTCGGTGCTGCCAATCCCGTCATCGACATTAGCGTGGTGTACGAGAGCGTCACCTTGGCGTACAGCACTGACATGGACAACGAGTTTCTCAACATGCAAGAGCTGGACGGCGACTCGATCGAAGACTCGGAAGAAGACATGTCCGACTTTGACTCCGCTTCGTTCAACGAGATGTGGATTGAGTACGAAGGCATGGAGGGTGAGCCGCCCGTTGGGGACGAGGCAGACTGGTCAACAGAAGACGAGGAAGAGGCAGAAGAGGATGATGACGATGATACCTCAATGCCTGATCTCGAACCTGTGGATGGTGTGGACACTTCAAAGACAACACCAGACCCTGTCGCAAATTCAGAACCAACAAACTCGGGACTCGACGCAACAAACGGTGCAGCACCTGAGCTGCAGGACAACGCAGAGTCATCAACAGACGCACCGGCACCGTTCCTCATCCTCGACACCCCACCACCATCAAGTCACCACTACCTGCACAACACATCGGCCTCCTCAACAGCGTTCATGCGCCGCATCGCGAAGGAGCACAAGATCCTGCAAAGCTCTCTGCCACCGAACATCTTCGTCCGCACCTGGGAATCGCGCCTCGACCTTATTCGGGTCCTGATCATTGGCCCGAGCGACACGCCTTACGAGTATGCGCCCTTCGTCATCGACTTCCACCTCGGCTCCTCATATCCACAAGCACCGCCCGAGGCCTTCTTCCACAGCTGGACAAATGGCAACGGGCCTGTCAACCCCAACCTATACGAGGACGGCAAGATCTGTCTCAGCTTACTGGGCACATGGCACACAGATGAGCGAAACGAGAGCTGGAGCCCCGCGAAGAGCACGTTACTGCAAGCCCTTGTATCGATAATGGGGCTAGTGCTTGTCAAGGATCCATACTACAACGAAGCTGGCTATGACGTTCAGCGTGCGGCGCCCGAGACAAGACTCAGCTCTGCGCTGTACACAGAGCGCGCGTATTTCCGTGCAAGAGCTTTCATCAACCACGCACTCAGTAATGACATCGCGCCCTTTGCGCACGAGCTGCAGTACTTGTACCGGAGCGATGCGCCTGACGCACCCAAGCTTCTCGATAAAGCTATCGACGCAGCAAAGGACGTGGTCGAGCGCAGCACCAATTCCGGCGGAGAGGGCGAGCGTGACGGCCTGCGGACAATCAGTTTAGGCGCTGTTGTTATGCTAAAGAGGCAGGTTGAGAAGTTGGAGGCACTCAAGCAAGGCAATACACCTGCCTCGGTCGACGCATAGACGGTGTCCTGGCGATATATAGATTACTTCTTAGCGTTTGGCAGGATAGATACTCCTCTTTGGCTCCATCGCCAACGCGTACTGCGCGCGACAATAAAAGACCTTGTAATGCTAGGTGCCGGTCACCATTCGATTTGCCTGTGATGGGACTGACAGACTTACTGACTGGACGCTACTTTGGATGCTAGACTTGCCGAACGATTATAGACTAGATATGCCGTACAAGTAGGACCGCACTATAAGCCTGGACTCTTTGCTTCCCTAAATCAACATGCTCTCTCCTGTCGTCCTCTGGTTCCACGGTCCTAATTACCTTCTTCTCGACACCTCGTTGTGCGCCAACGCACTTCCGTAATCGACGTTCGATCATGCAAGCACTCTCCGCAGAGATCGTTGTTGTGATTCTCAGCGCGATTGATGACAACGTTTTCCTATACATGGTCTTTCGCCAGGTGTAGAGGTTCTTCCGCACCGAAATCGACTTTCTGTTCCTCCATACAAAACTCCAAGAGACCGTCATCATATGGCCAGTTTCCTACAACGCTGACCCCACAGGGGACAGTTTCCAACAATACGAGTGCGAGTTTACTCGGCTTTAGACTTTCACAATTGGGCATATTTTCGTGCGAGAATCACAAGCAACCCCATAACATGGCAACCCAATCATTTCTTGCTACCTCCTAACAACTTTCACGGCTTTTGTTTAATGGTGCAGATGCATATGCAGCAACTGGAAAGCCATCGAGTTCTTTCAGCACCCATCACTCGCATAGGTTGCGGTCTTAACAACATCAGCGGGAGCGACGTGCACCTCCCCGTTCGCTTTTGCACTCAGCTACCGAGGAGATCCGTAGACTGGAAAGCGCTCTTCATAAATGTTCACCAGCAGGAGCAGATAAATGCGAACCAGAAAGCTGCCCAAGGTATTACGGGTCCACGGATGCCGCGCATACCTGAGCACAGGAACCACCGCAAGGCTACCATGAGCGTCGCATACGAGCCGTACATACGAAGCGGACGGACGATGGGCTATCAGGAGTCAGAAGATGCTCAAATCCGCCTCGAGCTCTACCGCCGACGACATCCATCTCCGTATGCCGCTGACAAACTCCACGAACGCCGCGCCAAACGTCCTCGGTCCCTAGCCAGCTTGAAGCTGCGGATGAAAGCGGCTCCGTTACCCTGAACGTGCAGAGGAAGGTCTCAATTGGCTCGAAAGATATATCGGAGCCGTACGGTTGCAACAGTTCTTTAATGCACACGATATGCACAAAGCTGTCGACGCCTACGGAAAAGAGTGGTGGGTTTAGAAGGATGAAAAAAAAACACTATCTAAAATACAAAGATTTATCCTCCGAACTGAGGGCCAAACGGCATCTTCAGATATGGATCAGGACACATTTGGCGGTGAATGCGATCACGCTTGTTTATTCGCTTACCACGGAAGCTGTTCATCATATGACACTGATTGCCTGGAGCAACGGGTGCATGGAATGTCCAAGTTCTTCAAAAAAAAAAAAAAAAAAAAAAAAAAAAAAAAAAGAGACTGATTTTACTCCAGTAAGTATAGGTGGCCGCGTCAAGTTCGACTCATGATTTGAATATGACAGAATTAGAAGGTAGTGTAGAAAACCCCGAATTCCAATGGTATCACAAATATGATCAACAAAGTCACGTAGTAAACGAGAAACCGCATGGCTGAAGTGGGGAACATTATGCATTAACATGAAAGAGCTCTAATCTCATCCTCTAGTTAGGTCGATCGGCAAGTGAAAGGACTATGCGCGCTACCATTTGTGGTAAGCTTGATGATATCCGCAATCGTAGCATAGGATCCAGCTCCCAGCGTCACAATACCGATGATGAAGGCCAACAAGCACGCAGCGCTCGTCACCAGATTCTCCTTCGCGAACGGACTTCCAGTACGGAGCAGGCGGAACCACATCACCGCTGGAATCCAGAACGAGAAGCCCGAAACGAACAGCGCGGACGCAAGCGACAGCAGGTCGGAGAAAATGGGAATCGCTTCGGCGATGATCCACGCGATGATCGTGAAGATGACGACCAGCACGATCCACGACGCCCAGCCCGCGACGGTGTTGATGTACCGGAGCACCGAGTTCTTGAACATACGGCCGTGGATGTAGCGCAGTGCGACGGTGGTGTTGATCGAACCCGAGATGAAGATAACCGGCAGCGCGATTCCGAACGCGATCTTGGAGATCAGCGGGCCGGCGGAGAGAAGCGCAGGGGACTGCACGTCGCTGCCAATAAACGCGTAGCACAGAGCACCGGTGAGAGTGTAGATGCAGATCTGGATCGTGCCGGATGCCCAGATAGACTTCATGTAGTCTGTGGGCGTGTGCATCTCGTCCATAAAGGAGAACTGGCCGATGGCGAAACTGAATGCGAAGATGATGTTGGAGACGGCGACGAAGCCTTCGGAGAAGCTGAGGTTTTCTTTGGGCCAGGCGGACCAGTCGACAGAGGACATCCCGCCGGTCTTGTCGCCGGCCTGGATACCCGTGGCGATGATGGTGATGCCGATGGCGATCAGGATGGAGGCGAAGTCAATATAACCCAGAATGGCGACCTCGGAGAAGGAAGGTGGGATCGCGAGGATCAGAAGAATGATAGCGGAGACGGCGGAGAAGACGATGGAGCAGACGTGGCCGCCGTTGATGTTGATGAGCGCGATACTTCCGGTCAGAGCGTGCGAACCGACGACCATGACGAGTTCGAGGACGAGCGCGGCACCGAAGAGCTCGTAGCCGAAGCGGCCGAAGAGCAGACGTCCGGCATCAGCGTAAGATGCGATTTCCGGGTACTTGAGCTTGACCTGGCCGACAATGTAGCTGGTGAAGATGGCAATACAGCCGAGTGTGACTGTGAGGAAAACGCCAGGGAACATGCCGAGGGTCGCATATGCCTGAGGCAGGGAAAGAGCGCCAAGGGCGATAGCCTCAACGATAGTGACAACTGCGAGACGCTTCCAGCCCAGGCGGTGGAAGTGGGCGTCACCATCTTTGGCGATCTGCTTCGTTCGCTGGGAGTCCCAGACCTCGCCCTCGCCGAAGACGTTGTTGTCAGCCATGTCAGAGTTTTCGTAATTCTTTTCGTGCTTGGGGGATCCAGTGGTGATTTGGTCGGACATTGTCGTGGTCGGAGAGTGTCAGTGTGATGGACAACTGCAGGCCTGAAAAGTCCAAACAATATGGTCCTGAGATTGGCCGGTACCGGAAACTAGAGGACCGAGAGACTGCAGACAGGGTGACGAAACAAAGAACCTATCTCCCTCCGCATGATTACAGGTGCCCCATGGTACATATACATTTGAGCAGGTTCCCCCGCAACCTTACCGGAGTAATGGAATTGACATAACAGATTCCGTTATCTCTGCCCGTGGAGAACGAGCGCACAGGTCGGCATTTCGGGCGCGCGTTACAGAGTCTGAGCGCTACATGGTTGGCCTCACTTTGTGGTCACGATGATTTCGGTGTTGTAACGAGAAGTCTTCGAGAAGCATTAGGCCTGACTAGGCATGCAAACCCTTGTGATGCGTCGCGGCAGCTTTTCCACTCGCAGTATGGTAAGCGAGATTGCTAGACTGAAGATAGCATAGCGGACCCATGCCAACGGCTGTGCTACTCACTAGCGTGCTTGGAAGAAAAATCTTAGCAAATTCGTTCCCTTGAAGTGGATTTCGTTTGTCGTTGATTCTTTATTTAATTGCTTGCTTAACCTGTAGAAGCGTAAGCTTGGCCGTTCTTGGCCGCAGCTTTGCACTATTCACGTTAGAATTACGTACCTTTCTCCGAGATGCAACTTTCGATGCTGCCACACATGGAGTGGTTGGGTGGTTTGATTGAGGCGACTGATTGTTCGACCCTGCGTGATTGGATCCCGACGTTGACCGACGGAATCAGGTTCGGTCTGGAGCGGTTTACTGCGGTGGTAATTGTCGATGTGCCGCGTTTCGAACGCGTCTATCGGGACGTTTTGACAGAGCCAAGGCTGCATTGCAGGTTTGCTCAATCACAAGGTGTTAGCAGGGCGTGACATTGACAAGGCTGCTTCTGCAACGTGGGGACGAACAATGTTCCCAGCAACTTTAGCACTTCGCACCGCTGATCTAGCAGTTATGTCTTGGCCCATCGAGGAACCTTCTATATCTGTTCTCAAGAAACTATCATGTACCTAGGGGTATGGTTCGGGCTCCAAGAACGCCTGCTAGAGTACTACAAAAAAAGAGAATGGTCATCTAACCTCCGAAAGTAAGCTGCGAGTTCAACGCACAGAATTACTGGACATTTCATTGTCCAAGAGTGATCGAGGAGATACTCAAGCCCGCCATGTCCTGCAAAGCCTTCTGCATTTTCTTCTCCTCTTCCTCCTTCATCGCTTTTCTCACCATCTCTGTTTCCCTCAACATCTCCAAAGCCTCGTCTGGGTCCAGCCACATATCTTCCTTCTTCGTATTATTTGGGCACTTCTGCACCGGAGGAGCATCCCTTAAGAGCGCCTGAATGCGCGGCTCAGCGAAAGCGCTCTCTGCAGCCCGATCCGCATCAGCATCCAAATCCCCACTCGCAAAATGCTGCACAAGCAAATTAGTCTTCAACAAGTAATCAGCTTCGATGCGCTTGTCGTCAACCTCAATGGTCTTGCCGATGCGCTCCAGGTACATGACGTAGTGCATAGCCCATTGCGCACCAAGCTTCTGCCCTATTCCTCGGCTTCTCGTACTGCAGAATGTCCCAGAAGTTACCCATCCCTGATTCGCGATCGAACGCCTCCACGAGAGGAGTTCGCTCAAGCGTCTTGATGGCGAAGTTCATCACTGTTCTACCCTTCTTGCCCCAGTAGATGTAGTCGTATGACCCGGAGACCCAGATCGAGAGAAAAACGCTGCTTGTACTCGAAGTCGTTTTGCTTGGTGACTGACTCATGGAATGCGTTGATGAGTGCCACAACGAAAGGGTAAAGAGGATCGCCCTTGAAACTCTCCAGCATGCCGGTGACGGCGACAACATGCGCCATAACAATGTTGAAGCGGGGTATCCAGTGCAGAGAACAGAAGGGATGATGGAAATCCATCTGTCAATACCAAATCGCCGTGTTGACGTTCATGTTGCCTTCGCGCTTGCGCACTCGGAAGTCTTGCCTGACGAACTGTTCGAAGCTGTCGAAGGTAAACCACACTTGGTGTTGTTTGGGGATAGCGGCAACGTAGACATGGCAGCTTGGAAAGCGGAAAGCGGAAGCTGGATCAGGATATGTATGAAGTGTGCAGCAGAATAGACTTGACATAAACAGAACAGTAAAATTTGAGGACGCTTCTGAAGAATACCGTTGGATTACCGCCCTACATGTGGTTCTCCGGCGAAGTCTGCACGAGGAAGCCCCAGAATTTATTTTTACTAGGTGCAACTCGAGCAGTTTTCCTGGAAGATGCTTACATGGTAGAGTGCATGTTAGTGTTGTAAAGAGTTCACATTCGGCTGAGTCGATACTACTGAAACTTGAAGTTGTAATGGAGATGCATAAAGATTGTAAGCTGGATACAATTTCACATCGACCCTATCTCCTTGACCTCGCCAAGGCCCTCCCAGTTTTCAAGAACGCAACTTTCGACTTTGACTGCAGATAGGCTGAGGTGTTTCTGGAGAAAAGTTGGGATCGGTGGGAGTTGGAGGCGGAATGCGGATTCGCGGCGCCGACGCTGGCGGGTTCCTGTAAGTGAAGGTGAAGCGCAGATAAGGCAGGAGCCACGTTTTCACTCAACACCGAAGAATTTTGACCTATTCCTCGACTCATCTTCCCACTCAAAATCATGCGCAAAAATAACCCCAATACTCTCTTTCTCCAGCACCCTAATTCTCCCGATAGTCTCCTCAGCTTGTTCGCGATTGGCATGTATACAGCAAACATGACCCTCAGCGTCAGTCCATTCATCGGTTTCTTTTTCTCCAGTCAGAAATCGTCGATCATGGCATGCATCATCGTCTGGGTAGATCTGATGGTTATCTGAAGTTCATGCGAGTAGGTTGATGTGGCCAGACAGATGAGCAGGGGCATTCACGAGTAGAAGTGAACCGTCGTTGAAGAGGTCGATAGTTTGTGGGATAGAGCCGTGTGGGCGCCATGGGGCGTTGAAGTTCAATGTTCCTGGTGCTACGGCGGAATCTTGGTTCCTGAGACTGTCGCTAGATGGATCAGATAACTCGATACTCCGTTCTTCCGGTAATAGATCAGGTTCGAAGACAGAGTGACCCCCGCGAAACTTAGGAGATGTAGCAGCTAGCAGCGTGAGTGGCCCATGGCCGACAACGAAGGTTGAGAGTTGGAAGTCGCGCGGTTCGCCTACATGATCCCAATGTACCTACTGCTTATTAGTTGGCGGAAACAAGATGGGAAGCAAAAGCTGACATGCGAGTAGATGACGTAGTCGATATCATCTGGTGCTAAGCCACCTTTGGCAACGTTCTTTATAATATCTGGCTCCGTTATGATAGGTCGTCTGTTTTCAGTGTGCTTTTGGATTGGCAGTGGATATCGTCCAAGATCTCGTCTTAGGCTAAGATCGAGCAAGATGCGGGTTAATTTGTCCACGCCACTGTCTCTATGCTGAATGAGGGGGGCTAAACACCGAACTGTTCTACGCGCCTCGAGAGGCGAAGGTTTGACGAACTGAGGTTCTAGAAGAGTAAAGTGACCGCATGATAGAGCGTGTACGAAGACAGTAATTGAAGAGGTCCAAGAAGAGCTTTGAGCCAGGTTGAGGGAATTTTATGGTATCGAGCTTATGTAGACATCTATCTTGTTTAAAGAGACGCCATCCAGTGCGACATGGTATGTTCGAATGAAAGACAAAAGGACTAGGGAATAGCTCAGCAGATGCTGGCCCACATGTCCTGGATATAGGTGCGAAGAAGTGTCATCGATGATGAGTACGTCAACAAAGCACTCGAGAACGGGTCCTCAGAATTCTCACGAGCCGGTCAAGAGCTCGTGACCGAATGGTGTTGGGGACACGCATGGACATGACCAGGTCTCGACAAGAAGCAGCGCAGCTTGATCAACATCGGCATGCTGATGACTCTGAATCGCGCAGGTAAACTGGTGGTGCACATCCGGGGGCGCGAGAAACAGTGGATTGTCGGAGGTAGGAATCCGCGAAGCGATTATTAAAAAATAAAAAAGTCAAAAAAAACATGTTTCCGTCACGGGGAATCGAACCCCGGCCACATCGGCACTTCGCAAGTAGTGAGAGCGATGTATCCTAGCCACTAGACCATAACGGATAGGGTAGTGATTATGTAAGGTAGCTGGATTGAAAAGAATATATACTGAATCAAAGTGGGAGAGGAAGGAAACGCGAAGCAGGGAGCTTTGTGATGAGATCTTGGGCTGGGTCTGTGGTGAAGAATGGGGAGTGGTGTTTGTGTCAAGAAGCGAGTCGAGGTTGGAGGACAGGGCTAACGGAGGGATAGACGAGTCGAAGCGGGAGGCTGGAGGTACTCAGTGGTCGCTGAGAGGAGGGAGTGTCTAAAGTAGGAATCTGCAATTTGCGATTCCCATGTCCGTCATGGCAGTCTGGAGGTATTCGGTGTTCAGTAAGAGACAACGGAACTAGAACTTCAGTGAGACAGCATTGATGCATAGACTAAAGCGTGGAGGTAATCACAGAACTATGAACGGATTATGAGTATCATTTTCTTCTTCCCTTTTTGAGATCTATCTGGTTGATGTTTGGAGACCTCCCCATGCTATGCATCCAAGTGTTGAATATCGCTACAATATCATATCCCAACCCCATCCTGTAAACGCCATATGCTGAAGAACGTCAAGTTGTTGAAAACATCCTCTTCTACCACGTGACTACCTCCACGATCTCGTAGGACTCGTAAGGCTCCCAAGGACCTTGCTGCGCTTGGTCATCTAGAACATGCCGTCGATCTCACCAGTCTCGGTATCAACGTCAATGTTGAGGTACCCTGGAGCGGTAGGCAGACCAGGAATAGTCTGAATATCAGCAGCCAGCGCATACAAGTACCCAGCACCAGCGGCCATACGAACATCGCGAATCGGAACAGTGAAGCCCTCCGGCGCGCCCTTGAGTGCCGGATCGTGAGAAAGCGAGTACTGCGTCTTCGCCACGCAGATAGGCAAGTTACCCAGACCCTGCTTGGTGTACGTATCAACCTTCTTCTGCGCAAGCTCACTAAACTCAACAGCAGAGGCGCCGTACATCTTCTTCGCAATCTCCTCCATGCGCTCCTGCACGGTGTTGTCGAGATTGTACAGCAGCTTGAAGTCCTTAGGCTGCGCGGAGGCCTTGATGATACCCTCCGCGAGGTCCTTGGCGCCCTTTCCACCCTCGGCGAAATGGTTCGCGGGGATGGCATCTTCGGCGCCGGCGGCGAGGGACTCCTCGCGGATGACGTCGATTTCGGCCTGGGTGTCTGTGGCGAACTTGTTGATGGCGACGACGACGGGGACGCCGTAAGAGCGCGCATTCGCGATGTGCTTCTTCAGGTTGATGCAGCCCTTGCGCAGCATGTCGATGTCCTCGGTGCGGTAGCACTCCTGGAGCTGAGCGCCGGGCTTGATCTCAGGACCGCCGCCGTGGACCTTGAGGGCGCGGACGGTTGCGACGATGACGACGGTGTCCGGGACGAGGCCGGAGGAGCGGCACTTGATGTTGAAGAAGCGCTCGCCGCCCATGGTGAAGTCGAATCCAGCTTCTGTGACGACGAAACCGGTCCTCTCGTCGTGATTCTCGCCAGCTTCGGTACCGGCAAGCTTGAGTGCGAGCTTGTCGGCAAGGACGGATGACGCGCCGATAGAGATGTTGGCGAAGGGACCGGCGTGGACGAAGACAGGGGTTCCCTCCAGGGTCTGCATCATGTTGGGCTTGATGGCATCGCGGAGGAGGGCAGTTAGAGCACCACCAGCACCGATGTCGTCGCAGGTGACTGGTTCACCTCTGCGGGAACTGGCGACAACCATGCGGCCGAGACGCTCGCGAAGATCCGTAAGGTCGTTGCTGAGCGCGAGAATGGCCATACACTCACTGGCGACGGAGATGTCGAAGCCGGTCTCGCGGGTCTGACCCTTCTCGGTGGGTGCCTGGCCAATGGTGATGCCTCGCAGATGCCTGTCGTTGACATCCAAGACACGGCGCCATGTGATGGTCTCAGGGTCGATGTCCAGGCGGGCGAACTTGGTGATCTCCTCCTCGTTCAGGTCATCGGGGTTGGTCTTGTCAATGCCGAGCTTCTTCAGGCGACGGAACATGACAGGTGCGAACTCGCGTCCACCCTTCTTCGCAGGTACCAACCGCTTGTACAGGGCAGCGTCCTTCTGTGTATTCTCGTGGAAGATGCGGGTCTCGATTGCGGCAGCGAGCAGGTTGTTGGCGGCTGTAATGGCGTGGATGTCACCAGTCAAGTGGAGGTTGAATTCGTCCATGGGAATGACCTGGCTGTAACCACCACCGGCAGCTCCACCCTTGATACCGAATGTAGGTCCCATACTGGGCTGACGGACGTTGGCGAAGCATATCCTGCCAAGGTGTGCGCCCAATGCCTGTGCTACACCGATGGTGGTTGTGGACTTGCCCTCTCCAAGAGGAGTGGGGGTAATACCGGCAATGAGGACGTAGCGACCGTTCTTGCGGTGCTCAAGACGCTTCAGCAGAGACAAGTCGACCTTCGCTTTGGTGGCACCATATGGCTCCAGTTCGTGGGGCAGGATGCCGACCTCCTTGGCGATGGTTGTGATGTGCTTGGGGTGCTGCTTGCGTGAGATAGCAATGTCGGAGGGAATGGGGTCTTCAGGCTTAATGGGCAGCGGGGTGATCTTGCGCTTTGTCTGGCGGTCGAAGGTGGCATCGGCGGAATCCACGAGGTTCTGCAGCAGCATAGCAATGGTCATGGGACCAACACCTCCGGGGACGGGGGTGATTTGGGAGGCGACCTCGGCGGCAGACTCGTAGTCGACATCACCGACTAGGCGCTGGCCGCTCTTCTTGCTGGAGTCGGGGATGAAGTTGGTGCCCACATCGATGACAACGGCGCCGGGCTTGAGCCAGTCGCCCTTGACGAACTGCGCCTTGCCAATGGCAGCAACGACAATGTCGGCCTGGCGCACGATGTCGGGCAGGTTGGCGGTCTTGGAGTGGCAGACAGTGACGGTCGCGTCGGCGTTCTTCAGCAGGTAGCTAGCGGGGCTGCCCACGATGTCGCTGCGGCCGAGCACGACGGCGTTCTTGCCTGCAATTTGCACGCCGGCCTCCTCCAGCAGCACCATGACGCCCTTGGGCGTGCAGGGCGTGAACAGAGGCTTGCCGCCGCGCTTGGCCAGTTCGCCGATGCTTGCGGCGCCGAAGCCATCGACGTCCTTGTCGTCGGCGACGGCGCTGGTGATCTCGTACTCGGAGATGTGCTTGGGCAGCGGCAGCTGGACGAGGATGCCGTGGACGGCAGGGTCGTTGTTGTAGGCATGTACGCGGTGCAGCAGGTCACTCTCCGTCGTGTCTTCGGGCAGCTGGACGAGCTCGCAGTCGATGTTGGCCTCCTCGGCGGCCTTGAGCTTCATGCGCACATAGGTGGAGGAGTCTGAGCGGTCACCGACTGCACAGTGTCAGCACTCCTACTATCAACTGCCCTCCCAATGGACGTGATGCCTACCCTGCACGATCTTCAGACTCGGGCGGTACCGCGGGTTCACGCCCTGCTTCTCCTTGATGTACCCGCCGAGCCTCTCGCGGATGCTCTTCGCAATCGCCGTGCCGTCAATCTTGGTCGCCGTCATGATGCACCGCGTACTCGAGAAGTGCCTGACTGCGCGCACAATCGATGGGGTATAAAAGCGATGGCGGGGTGCAGCTACCTGTGAATTTTGTGATCGCGGGGTAGCTGTATGCGGCAATCCACGGGTTCTCAGCACAGCGCGTCCTGCGCCGCACATCGGATTCATCGTCCTTCCAAACCGGGCCAAGCCAGCGTATCTTTTTCCAAACTAGGCGGAGGGCTGCGAGATGTCGACAGATGCACTGCAAGATATTACCTGAAAGACATGACTCAAAAAATGTTGAAAAACGTCCCAGCTCGCTCTTTGTGCGGAACGAGTTCAGTGCGCTCCGACGCGAAAGTGCGAAACTTTGCCGCGCCGGCCTCGCATTACGTACTAACCCAGGGTAGGAGGCCCTGATATGGATTACACCTTGACAGCGATAGAGGGACGAGGGGTGGAGATGCGAAAGTAAGGAACCAGGGCTAACGGCTCGTTATCGTGCTCCAATTGACGTTCCTCCGACACCATGTCGTCGCCAGAATGAGATATCCAGAACGCCTTACTCCTCGTCCTCTTGTTGGCTAGACATGTCCATCAGGACGCCATACAGCACAAAGACCTCTTGTGCGGAGGTCTTCAGGTGCTCCTTGTGCTCTGGGTGGCAGTACCTCGCAAACTTGTCTGGGTGCCACACGTTCCTCTCTTCTTTGAGCCACTCATAAGAATAACACCCAGAACCCTCCAGCAGCGTCTGCAGGTCGTGAATGCAGATGCCCGGCTTGGAGCCGCCCTTCAGTGGCTCGCATGCGGCGTTGGAGCAGACACTCATGTACTCGCAGAGCGGTGGAAACTCACGCAGCTGGCCGGGGATGAGCAGCTTGCGCATGTCATCCTGGAACAGGGTATAGTTGTGTCGCGGGTCTTTGTGCACCTTGCTCCCACAGAACTCGAGCCAAGTGCCATGCACCCAGCCCTTGGTCCCTCCTCGCCCTTCCACGATATGCCAATCTCGTCCCATATGGTCCCACACCTTGACCTTCTGCCCCTCCTTCAGCTCCAGCTCCCATGACTCTCCTGGGTGTGGACGCCCGTTTCGCTTGCTGATGGCCCACCGAAAGAGCTTGGGCTTCTCAGGCTTTCGCTCGATATGCTGAAGGCGTGTCTCTTGAACTTCCGGTGCAGCCTTAGGGGTCTCCAATGCGTGCGCGGCGTCTTGGTAGAAGTTGATGACGAATGGCGCTTCTTGTGCGTCGTGTTGCTTCTTGATGAAAGCGAATGTCTCTCCAACGGGAGCATGTGGGTCCAGAGCGACGAGCTGAGCTGTGTTAGTCTATACTGATGACATGTCAGTCCTAAACACTCACCACCAGTTCAGATAGCTCCTCGAGACTCGGTGTCGCGTTCTTCCTTGACCAGAGCTTGATCCAAGCCTCGCGTGTAGTAATTGCCTCAAAATGCCAGAAGTAGCCTTCTTGGCCCTCAACGTAGTACGATCCGGCACCGTGCCATGTGATTCGGTTCAATGTACCCTTCAGGGATCCTCTGGTAACGGTGGTTGATCTCATGTGCGCCGAGCTCAATTGACACAGCTCCGCTTCGAGTGCTCTTGGGATCCCATAACTTGCCCATGATGTCTTGGCCCATGCGACGAAAGAGTCGTTATTGCCAAGCTGTACACGTAGAGTTGAGCATAGGTCGGGTACTTGGCTGATCCTGTCGATGAATTGGCGTAGTGCTGCTGGTATGCCCGTGCCGGCACGGAACGTGGAGGTGCCATCATCCATCTCGTATGCAAAGAACCAAGAGTCGGGGCGAGATCCGTATGACGCCCATGTGACTTTTCTGACAGGCATGGCCGAGATGTGGCCCAGAACCGTCATTGGTAGCTGGGTACTACTTGCGATCAGCATCCCTCACGAGATCAAACAGCATGACTTACGCGGAGTAGCCGTTGGGGGTAGCGAAGAATTGTCTGTCGTTGGGACCGAAGGATATGATGTATTCGTCAGTACTGAGCTTCTCGAGACGGCCAAGTGCGGTCGAAACTATCACTGCATCTGGTGTATCAAGGTTAGCCATGATGTCGCACTGTGCTACGACTGCTACTGCTGCTATTGCTGAAACCTATAACCTGTGGCCAGTAGCTGTGGTCAGTAAGGTTAGCTTGGTGGTGGAGGGTTCAAGGTGTGGCGTTGAAAGCGCGTGGAACATGCAAAAGGCAAGACCGTTTGCGTCAAGGCGAGCGTCACCAAGTATTCATCCCAACGGTGCTTCACCTCGAGACCCAAACAGACTGCTTGTGGGCGAAAAATGTAGAGACGGAATGCGTTTGAGGAGCACAGTCTCATCTGCGGATGTGCGAGCCAGTGCTTCGCTCCGCGATCTGTGATGTTTGCTAGGAGGTGGTATGAGGAAGGCACGTCGACCAGGTCCACCGGAATTCGTCACCTTGACACATTGCATGCACAGTTCACGCAGAGAACAAGCAGATCTGAACCATGCAACCTTGACATGTGCAAATGCGGATATCTCGTGCTAAAATCCACGCCAAGCGCAGAACCCAGGATTTGGTCAAAAGAAAGGAGAAAGAATACGAGCTCATTCTTGACCGGCATGAGGACGAGAAGCATAGAAATATCTTGAGAGGATGAAACAAGGCAAAGACTAAGGAGCGACTGTAGGATGCAATGAGGCGAGCTTCCTATGTTGAACTGTGACTCACGGGATGCCTAAATGAAATGACGGCTGAGATACGACCGAGCCCCTGCTTGTGTGATGGAAGGCGCCAGTGAGTCAGAGATCCTTCGCAGTAGTTCCTGGGAAGTTTGGATGTGCAGATGCACTGTAGCGGGAGGCAAAGATGTCCATCGAAGAGCGTGTAGAGGTTCAGGTTTGATGCTGAAAGGCATTGTCGGCTCCGGAAAAGTGTTCAGCAAGTCTTAATCCAGAAGGTTCTTGACCTTGAGGTTTGACATGTGCGAATACAGGTGGTGATGAAGTCGCGTTGTTTGGCAGACGTCTTGGGCGAATGCGGGGCACATGCGGTTTAGCGCTACGAAATTAGCACATTCGCATCCCACAGGTTCGAACAATCGAGCAGGGCAGTCTGAGAGTCACCGCAACTACAAAGGCCACCGCCCTCCCGTCGAACCGCCCCCTCCGCTCCTACACACACCGCAGACATGAGGCCGATTCTTCTCTCCGGTCACGAGCGTGCGCTCACGCAGGTCAAATACAACCCCGACGGCGACATCATTTTCTCCGTCTCCAAGGACCATGTTGTGTGCGCATGGTGTCAGTAGCCCATGCAGCAGCCAGCGCAGGCAGAACGAGTGCAGCCCGCTGACAAGACGCAGATTCACACAATGGCGAGCGGTTGGGGACATACCACGGCCACGTCGGAGCCCTGTGGACCGTCGACGTCAACCCCACCTCTGAGCTGCTCGCGACCGGTGGCGCCGACAACACGATGCGTCTGTGGGAGGTCAAGACAGGCAAGCTGCTCAAGACCTGGGAGTTCGCCACATCCATCAAGCGCGTCGAGTTCTCGCCCGACGGCAGGCAGCTGCTCGGTGTTACAGAGAAGCGCTCTGGGCACCTGTCCACCATTGTCGTATACGAGGTCAACCCCGACGTCGAGGCTACCCAGAGCGACGAGCAGATTCTGCGGATAGTCTGTGATGAGAGCAAGGCAACCGTTGCCGGCTTCTCCTACCTCGCCAAGTACATCATTTCGGGCCATGAGGACGGCTCCGTGACACAGTGGGACGGCAAGACGGGCGAGCTGCTCAGCAGCAATTACGACGTGCACGAGCCGGACATGCAGAGTGCGTATAATGCGTTTGGGGCTACGACAGGGCGCTAACATAGGGTAGTCACCGATCTCCAGTGGTCAGCAGACCGCACATACTTTATCACCGCCTCCAAGGACAAGACGGCAAAGCTCCTCGATGTCGAGACCCTCGACGTCCTGAAGTCATACATTGCCGACACACCCCTCAACAGCGCCGCCATCACCCCCGTAAAGGACTACGTTATCCTCGGTGGAGGACAGGCCGCCATGGACGTCACAACCACCTCCGCCCGTCAGGGTAAATTCGAAGCGCGTTTCTACCACAAGATCTTCGCCGAGGAGATTGGCCGTGTGCGTGGCCACTTCGGTCCTCTCAACTACGTCGCCGTGCACCCGCAGGGCACCTCGTACTGCTCCGGTGGTGAGGACGGATACGTGCGCGTGCATCACTTCGACAAGCCGTACTTTGACTTCAAGTATGAGGTTGAGAGGGAGGCGGCGCAGCAGCAGGCGAACTTGTGAGCAGGAGAACTTGTGAGCAAGGAGAACTTGTGGGCAAGTGAACTTGTAATGTACCAGGAGAGGGATGTTATGAGGGATGTCTGGAGTGGTGCATGCATGCAACGGCGTTCCGGTTCCGGTTGGGTTGAAGGTTCTCAAAAGTTCTTGAGAGCGACCTGCAGATAGACTCGATATCAGTGCGATGTACGCCGAAATGAAACACCATATCAAAGCGCACTGGGAGTACAGCATTATGTGTCCGTTCCCGATAATTTGAGTGCATGCGACCAAAGCGGTCCAGCTTGTAACACAGCATATTATAATTGTCTGTTGCCTCGCTCCAGCCGGTATATCCAACCAACATATCTACCCAACACTGACATGGTTCCCCTCCATCCCCGGCGGCCCATCACACATAGGCGGCGCCTCACTCGGCTCCTTGGGCGGAACCTCTCTCTTTCGCTCCACCCTCTCCGCCTTAAGCACCACCAGAATCACACCCCCCGTTTCCAGCTTGAACGCTCGGTGATCAATGGCCTCCAGTATACTCGCAATAGCGCCCGAATGGCTGGTGAAACTCAAAAACACACCGTCATCATTCGCAAACACGTCGTCGAGGAAGGTAGCGAGGCGGTACCGGCGTGCGGACCGGGGCTCGCGGTAGTTTGCTTCCCACAGCGGATCGAGGTCTGAGAAGTTGGGTTCGAAGGCTACGTGAGGAAAGGATTGAGAGATTTGGGTCTTGGTGCTTCGCCGGTCGCAGGTATGCACGCCCAGCGCTTCTCGCAGGAGTTCCTTGATGTAAGGTTTATACTTCTTCCCCTGTGGTAGTTCCAGGTCTTGAAAACTCAGATCCGCGGTTTCGATGGTCCGGGTGAGTGGGGAGACGTAGTACGTCTCTGGGGCTGGCATGCCGTATTGGAGTTGCTCTTTCCACAGCGTGTTGACGTCGCGGGCTTGCTGTTGACCGACGGGGGTCAGGAGGGCGTCGGACCAGGTGAGGTTGTCGTAGCCGTCGAGGAAGGAGTAGTAGCAGTCCCAAGCTTTGGTTCCGTACTTTGCTTCGGCGACGTTGTGCCAACCTTGGCCATGTCTACCCAAGAACAGCACTTTGAAACTCTCCCCCTCTTTCGCAGATGAAGCTATGGAGCGGATGTACCGCTCGAATCGTGGCCATATCTTCTCATCCGTTTCTTGCTTATCTGTGGGGTAGACACGCTCTATGAGACCGAAGTTCTGCTTCTTCTGCAACACCGTTAACCAAACCAAACCCGTACCCATTTGAACAGTTAACCTTACGAAATCAAATGTAGTATCGTCAGTCGAGTTTTCAGACTGCAGAAAGAAGCCTTTTTGTACGGTATACTTGAAGTGGAAGTTACGCGGCGAAGAAGCCGGAACGGGGATGCTGTGAGAGATGTCTGAGGACATGGTGTAGAAGAGAAAGATTATGAGGGTCGATAGGAGGAAGATAGGTCTGGTAATCGTCAGCATGTGATCTATAGTGGTGGAATGAGAACAGGGGAGTACATAGAGATGCCAATGCTGCAGACCTGGTCTTTGTATGAGTTGGAGAGAGTTAACATCACATGCAGGATGTGTAAAACTGTGAAGCAGCGTGAAATATCACGGTTCTGGTGTGTCTAGGTGTAGGTGACGAAGTGGAGGTTGATAGGCATTAAACGTAGAGCTGGACGCTAGCGGCTTGGGCCAATTACATCCTTGCAACAAGTCACGGACGGTGTTGGTCAAGTGTGAGCAAATGTTACATGATCGAGTTATTGCAAGGTAGCTGGTGCTGTTCTTTACACGTGTGATGGAGAGAAGCGTCATAAAGGTCAGGACGTATTTTTGGGTCGTAAGTCATAGATCCATCTAGTATCTAAACGTCCATACCCATTGCCCATGTCAGAGCAAGGCTGATGTGGCAATCTGACCTCCGGCTTGTGAGCTATTCCAGCGTAAGCATGCCATTTTGATATTCCTCCACCGTGATATCCATCTAACGCCCGCTAATCCAAAGACAAGATCCCTCGCACTCGTGCGCAGCTGACAAGCAGTCGAACCCAAGAGCCGCGACTCAGCGCGACTCTAGCCGTCTACGATTACTCATTTCTTCTTGTTGGGGAACTTGGGCTGCCCGATCTTGTCACCACGCAGAATGACGTTAAGCACGCGCTCCATATTGCCTAGCAGCTTCTGGTCGGGCGCTGCGGTACCACGCTCGAAGTCGGCGATGATGGTAGGCGTACTGTTGCACTTGGTTGCGAGGTCCTTCTGTGTCATGGTGGAGCCCTTGTCGTTCTTGGCCTCGGAGCGAGCCTTGGAGATGGCTTGTCCGACGACGGTACCAACGGTCTTGGGTTTTATAATGTCGTCTGAGCGGTCGACCTTGGTCAGGCGCTGGCCTTCTGTGTTACCGGACTATGAAGCGTTAGTGTGAAGTCTGGGAGGTGAGTGTTGCCACCAGGTTGATGGGAGTGCTTACGGCAGTGTTGGCGGTGGTGTACTGCTTCTTGTCTGTCGAAATGACAGCACCGCTACGTTGGGCGGCGTTCAGCGCACTCTTGCCCTTGACAACGGCCTCGCGGGGACCGGCGGCGCCACCACGAGTACGGCTACCAATCTTGGTAACGGAGTCCCAGTCGTCAGACATGTTGGATATGGTGTGCGTGTGGTGGTGAGAAAATGTGTGTGTCGTGTGGGACGGCTGAGTGATAATCTGGAGGTGGGGGTGAGCTTCTTGTATCTGAGCGTTTGCTCGTTGATTTGTCAGGCGGTAAAGGTGGTATTGGGTGAGTGTAGATGGATCTGAAGGGATCCTTGGGACTCGGGCGAACTTACACTTTATGAAGAGCGTGTCGTGTTCTCGATCTTCGGCGGCGATGATTCACAAAAGTCGGGCGCACAACGTCACTGCCACAATTGGCCCGTGCGCTTCCAATGTTTCGAGCACCTTCCATCTCAGTCCTCAGCCCTTGCGCCCTTCATCTCACCCATCACGAGTAACATTCGAAGTGTGGCTGGTGCAATCATTCTGATTATTGCAACACCTAAATCGAATGTCGATATCTCATATCACAACTACGATTGTGAAGATGACCTTGTCGCCTCGTGCGTAGCATTGCCCGCCTGTGCGCATGGCGAACGGCAGTCACTGATTACCTCGAAGGCATGTATCACTCATTTGCAAGCCCAGTGAAAGTAGTAATGCCGTGATATGCGTGCGCGTTGCAGCCTGCACCGTGGACAACTTCACTCTGCTTTCAGTCTTGCGGTATGAGGCATCATGGCGAAGTGTTTGTTCACTAATCAACCAACAATGTCTTCACCACCCACCACTGACGGCATGCATTTCCACAAAGAAGCCAACGATGTCGATAGCGGTCCTATACCAACCTGGCGTGTAGACGACTCCATACACGTGCAGTACCCTATCCGGGCTTTATTGATTATCTGGAACGAAGCAGAATGTCGAGATGCTCGAAGACCTCCAGAGTGGCCAATCGAGGCGGCCTGGCCTCCTCAGTTATCTGACGCTCACCGGCCAAGTCTTTGGGAATACGCCAACATGCCCTGCCTGGCTTGCGGCAGGACTGGCCAATGCTCGTGCTCCATCGCTACCTACAGAATAACGCAACATCTCTCCACGAACCTCGAGCTACGCTCGTTCGATCCCGACGGAACCTTAGCCGGCGTTTTTCGGGCTTCCTCGCGGCGACAGGTTATTAGCTGGTACCGTCGTCGGGGAGCTATGTGGGATGCTCCACCCCATGCCAGCCGCGCCGATGACGGTCCGAGTTCGTTAGTTCGCTGTCGACTTTCCAACATAAAACTCTGGATACAGTCAGGATATCAATGCCTGACTCAACGCGTCAGCTCACCGCAGTGTGCTGTACTTCGCAGACCACTCTTGCGAGCCAAGCGTAGAGGAGTTTTTCACACGGGTCGGTCCTACGCACGGAGTCTTCGTCAAGAGTACACGCGCGATCGAAATTTGGGACGAGCTGACGTTCGATTGGGGTGATTTACGAATGCGTCGACCATGTCAAGACGCAGACTTCAACTGTCTGTGCGTGTGCAGGGCTGGCCAAAAACCGCAGCAAGCAACCTTGTAGTCTCCAAACACGAGTAGCAGATTCACAGACCTCTGCAAAACTGTTGAATCTACCTGTGATTCCAGCATCACCCTCACCAGCGAACGTCGTTCGTCTATTTCAATGACACACTCGTTCAGCACTTCTCAGGAGCAGATTGAACTCCGTTCGAAGCATTCCATGTACTATTGATCTAATGCTTGGGTGTCTGCCCCTCCATACATACCTTGGAAGATATCTTGGACAGGCGCTGGTGCTTCGAACAGCACATACGCAGTCAACACGCAGAATTCTATCGGTTAATAATTCACTACCGTCAAACAGGCGCGGCTGGGCCTGTAAGGTTCACCGACTAGTACAGTAGCATCTCGAAAGAACGAGGACAACATTGTTACCCAACCGGGTCTTCATCTTCATATGCTCTGCCTTCCTTCTCGACCCTGAGTGTCTCCCTCCCCTCATCAATCGACTCTTGGGATCCTCCAATGTCACTTCCCTGCTTACACTCTGTACACTTTCCAACTGCAAAAACATGTAACCCATCACCCCCCGCACTCATGCCCAGCATTTGACGCTCAGATCCTCTGTCTACAAGTCAGTGCGTATCTTTCTACCTTATGGCCTCTCCACTTATCATCAGATCTATCCTTCCTAAAGCTTTTCCACTAGGTTGGTAACATGGTTTCGAGATCTGCATTTGTGAAAACGGTCCTCTAGGAAATGCAAGTCTGAACCATTTCGTGGTTGGGTCAGCACTACTGCGCTGTACGGCTGCCCGGTCCATCTCACGCTCTCCAAATCAAGATGCAGTGCCATTGCCATCCGCTTTCCCGTGGTGTCGGTGCATCTCGTTCCGGATGTCTCAGAGGGAGCATGGCCTTCGAGCCCTCAGTCAATGCCTAGCCCATGGCCATCCCTTCTCTTGCATGTATGTAGCATCTGCATATCTAGTCGTAAGTATCACGGACTTTGCACATGCGCACAGCATCGGCCGCTGCAGCTGCTAACGGCGAAGTACAGTTTTCATTGAGTTGAGTAAACAAGCGCTGTGCAACTTCACGGAGTTAAGATGCAGCTCCATACTCCATACTCAACCCTGCCAGTGCTGACAAAACTGCCGCGAGATAGGGCTAAAGTCCTCCCGCAAACTAACCGGATTGACCATCTCGCATGCCAAAGGGAGTCCATACCGGCGCTCAAAGCAAAAATTCTTTGAACAGTTTCCAAGCTTTGAGGCTCTTTGGTAAGGAAAGACCGAAGTTTTCGGGGCCTTCTGAAATCCTTCGGGCGTGCACAATCCCAGCCAATTACATCATACGATGGATTTGTTACAAGCACGACACAAGCACAACAACACCACGGTCGTGCCAGCCTCATCGATACTGATCAGTGCACGACCTGAGCCGCAAGCTTCGATTGGACAAGATATCGAGGGCCAGAATTATCTCGAAACTCCCGCCCGGCACTTCCGTATCTAAGAAGTCTGATTGGCCGACTATCCCTGGAGTCTCCAGATTTTGCTTCAGTCATTATGCGAAGGTAACTATTAGCGGCGGCCGATGCGCCGGATCTGTAAAGATCTGAGCATACACAGTGGCTAATTCCGGGACCATGAGCTCTGCGACGTCATGTTTGTGGTGGAGCTTTTGCCATGCTCGAAGTGGAGCCTTTCGATCATAGAGACGTGCGCTGACCCTCATATATGGCAACACTCCGCTCATTGCCCTGAGCCCATCTCACATACTCAACTGCACTCACGACTACTTACAATAAAAGTCGTTTGTTTTTGATACCCTAAACCATATCACACCACATCAACATGCCTTCATTCACAGTTTTCAAGGGCTCCAAGGACGGCAAGATCGTCAAGAGCGAGACCAAGAAGGGCGATCTCCAGAACGACCAGGTCCTCGTCAAGGTCACCGCCTCCGGTCTCTGCGGCACAGATGAGCACTACAGGTCAGCAGACATGGTCCTCGGCCACGAGGGCGCCGGTGTTGTTGAGGAGACAGGACCCAACGTCAAGAATCTGAAGAAGGGCGACCGCGTTGGATGGGGATACCAACACGACTCTTGCGGCGACTGCGAGTACTGCCTGACTGGCCGCGAGACCTACTGTTCTGAGCGCCAGATGTACGGTGCTGCCGACCTCGACCAGGGATCTTTCGCTTCTCACGCCGTCTGGAAGGAGGCTTTCCTCTTCAAGATCCCCGAGGGTCTCAGCGACGCTGATGCCGCTCCTCTGATGTGCGGTGGTGCCACCGTCTTCAACGCCCTCTACACATACGGCATTAAGTCCACCGACCGTGTTGGTGTCATGGGTGTCGGTGGTCTCGGTCACCTTGCCATCCAGTTCGCTGCTCGCATGGGCTGCGACGTCGTCGTCTTCTCCGGAACCGAGAACAAGAAGGAGGAGGCCACCAAACTTGGAGCCAAGGAGTTTATCGCCATGAAGGGCAAGGACAAGATTGACATTGGCCGCAAGGTTGACGCTCTCCTCGTCACCACCTCCGTCTCGCCTGACTGGAACCTCATGCTCCCCGTCATGGCACCCACCGGCAAGATCTTCCCTCTCACTGTTGACGCGGGTGATTTCAAGATCCCCCACATGGGTCTCATTAGTGGCGGTCTTACTATCCAAGGTTCCGTCGTCGCTGCACGATCGGTCCACCGTCACATGCTTGAGTTCGCTGCTCTGCACAGCATCAAGCCCATCGTTATGGAGTTCCCCATGACTGAGGATGGTATCACTGATGCTATGTCCACACTGAGGGATGGCAAGATGAGGTACCGTGGTGTCCTCAAACCCCAATAAATTGTTGGCGGGCGGGCAAAATTTGAAGAGTATGGTTTAGCGTAGCATTGAAAGGCGTGGGGTTGAAAAGCGCCTTATGCAGATAGACTAATAGACACGATCATGACCAATATCTTACATTTCTATTTTGTCGTAACGTGATCGTATAGGCGTCTGGACGATGCTACTCATCTCATCTTCCACTTCAGGTTTCGAGCTCAAGAAGCATGAATATTTGTATTACCAGGCCCAGAAGATTGTGGGCGGCTGCAGCTTCTCTAGCAAATTTATCAGCACGCTCAAGGTGACCACAATGCTCTACTCCTGGTAGGTTTCGTATGATTCGTTGGCGGAGGGCGTGCATTGGAGTCAGAACACTTGATTTATAAGGTAGTGCTGCTCAACTAAGGAGGAATGTAATATACAAGTCTTGAATTGGAATGAAATTTGGTACACATGCGCTATGCTCGCATCAAATATTGTCAAGAGTCTATCGGAAGACGCCGATTCTGGAGGCCTTCACTGAACTGTGTTTACCAAACGGGCTGAAGCTTGAAAGCATCGAAAGTGTAAGTCCAGCTGTCAATGCTCGCCTCATCATCAACACAATCGAAAGTGGAGCTATTACCCGACCAAAGAGGACGCTGCGGCCACTGGCAAAGCTGCTGCACCTCACCTGCATAATCACCGCTCGAAACAGTAGCGTTAAGATGACTCGGCTTAATCCCATTCTCAACCCAATCGATAATCGTAGCCATGTTATCCTGCGGGTAAGGGCCGGGCTGCAGGGAGTTGCTGCCGCAGTGCGCCGCGCCGGGGATCAGGTAGAACTGGTACCACTCGTTCATGGCTTCGAGGGCTTCGGCGTCGGTCAGATTCGGGTACATAATGGAGCGAACGGACTGCCAGTAGTGTACGGATGAAGCGGCGGGGATTGAGGGGTCGGATTCGCCATGGTAGTGCAGGAGCTTGGCGCCGGAGGACTGGAAGGGGGTCAAGTCGGGGACGGTGGTTTGGAGGGAGTCGAGGTAGCGGATCATGCCAGTGTTCATCCAATCTAGAGCTCTGTCAGTCTTGTTTACCTATACAGAATGGTGCCTATATATACCAACAAGCATGTCGTAGGTGACATTGTCCAGGTTCTCAAGATTGTCGATGTCGAGGAGTTGAACGAACTTGGTGACGTACTCGCCGCCGGTAGATGGGATGTTGAGCTTCCAGGAGCTGGTGGTATTGTCGTAGGTTGGGTCAGCGTCGCCGAGGTCAGAACCGATCTGCCAGGAGAGGTACGCGCGCTTGCCATCAGAAGAGTGAAGACCGTCGTAGACAGCCTGAGCGACAGCAATGTCGTCAGCGGTGAGGGTGCCGTTCTGCTCAGGCTTGGTGGAAGACTGGCTACCAGCAGCACCTCCTCCCATCTGGCGCTTGCTGAAGCCAAATCCGAGCGAGCTGCTGGACTCAGCGGCACAGTAATAGGACTCGCCGATTAAGGAGCTAAGGTTGAAGTTGAGCTGGCAGAGGTCTGTACGGGAGATGACACCATCGGTACGGCCATCGAGGGAATCGCATGCGGCGATGGTAGCGTTCACGATCTTATCGAGAGCACAAGGGGGAGGGAAGTAACCCATGACCTGCTCGACGGTGGCTGGGTAGACGTGGTGGACCTGCTGCTGGGCGAAACGAAAGGCAGGAGCACCGGCAATGACACCATCGTACTCCTCACCCCAGCGCTGAACCTGAGACATGCCCTCACGACCACCATCGGAGCACCCCTCAAAGTAGGTGTAAATCTTGGTGTCGTTCAGACCGTAGAACGCCTGAGTGAGCGGTTTACCAATCTTTGTAAGCTCCTACGCGGCGCATTAGCATTTGTCATAGTAAGCCCTGGAGGTATTTGATCATACGTACTCCAAGAGCGGTATACGCGAAAGCATAGGTAGCGTCCCAGTTGATTGATCCGTTGCCATAAAGAACCTTCTCATCGTAGCTGTAATCAAAAGCATCATAGCCAGCTGCCGTAGCACCAGAGGCAGCACCATTTGTAAGACCACCAGTAGCATCCGAAGACAGAGAGAAGCCACCTCCACCGTCCAAGTAGAAACGGTTCTTGAAGTTGGATGGCTCAGGGAAGGCGTACTTGAGGGCAATGGTGTCGTTCTTGCCGGTGTGAGTGTAGCTGACGGTGACGTTACAGTAGGTGTAGGTAGCGCCGCCGCTAGTGCCGCCCGTCATACCTCCGCCAGTGGAAGCATTGTATACAGCGCCCGCAGTAACGGTGTCAGGGAGCAGGTTGAGACCGAGGAGGGTACCGTCCACCGGGAGAGCTGCCTGCACGTTCGAAACGGTGCAGAGAGTGGAGAGCGACATAGCGTGAAATCGTGTCTAGAGAAGCGAAGAAGAGTGAATGACTGGGTTAAGTAGGTAGATAATGACTGTGTTAAGTAGGTAGATAATAACTTCATCAAGTTCCTCCAGCCATCGTATACTAGTGCATCTTGAGGTTGCTGTCAACGTATGCGTTCACCTGCAATTTAGTCAAGCAAGGAATCTAGGTTCATGACCACGCAAACACGACGCAATGGCCGCGGTTTTCATTTGAGTAGTGTAAATACACGCAATGGACGCGCAAGGTAGTCTGTGGCTCAGATAGCTTTTTTGGTAGACATTCCTATTGGAAGAGTATTTACCCAGTATCAGTCTGTGCACCACTACCGTGTCCGTGCGCGTGATGCGCCCATTCGCGTGATGCGCCGAATCACCCCAACATACTCAGTCAAAAATGGAGCTGTAGAGCCACCCACAATAGCTATTATTGCGAGAATCTTTGGTGGATTGATCCACGGGCCTATACAACAAACTTTTACTATCTATATTTACATGGAAACTTGATTTTGCGGCCACACGTTGAGGTTTTGGGCGGAGGAGATGGGGAGCGCTCGGCAGCAGTACAACTACCTACAGCACCACGATTCTGCTTCTTTCTGAGTGCTGCAGCTTGTAAGGCTTTGCGCTTGCCTTGATTAGGCAACTGGACACTTTTTTCAGCATCAAGAGCTTGTTTTTGACATTGTTTTTCAGCTTTGTGCTCGGCTACTTCCTGAGCCTTCTCTGCCTTGTCCCGATCACGCTCCTTCTCTCTTGCCTGCTATTCACATCGCTCTTGAGCCATTTTTTCTTTTGTATATCTTGTTGGCGTGCCTCATTTGAGCCATCTCAGCTTTTCTGAGTTCTTCTGCCTTTTGTTCTTGTTGTTTGGTCCTCTCAAGTTCACATGCTCTCTCTACTTGGTGAGGTGAGTAGAATACTGCTGCACCATAGTACTCCTCCTTGGTATGCTGAAAGTTAAGGACTTTGCTCTTATTCTTCTGCTTCTTCTTTGTCTTGAGAGCCTCTTTAAGGCCTTCATTCTCATGGTGAAGCAGTGTGTTTTGAATTGTAATTGTTACAATCAAAGGGCAACCTGCAACAACACTGAACAAACAGGACTACGCAACGATACAAGAGGAGCCAAGGAACTGTAGTATTGATCAACCCGAGCAGTGGGCCATGTTGGCAATACTCAGTATGATCATCACTCTCAGTGGAGCAACTCAAGTGACTGTAACAACACAGGTAAGAGAGGACTCCAATATGGGTTTGAATCTGC